>NC_062220.1:130322035-130447035 GCF_902686445.1 Sciurus carolinensis
GGTTCTTGGGCAGTGGGATATGAATGGAAAAGGCCAGGTAAGCATTGGTTTGGGGGCTCACTTCTGTACCTGGGGGTGGTCTCTCCTTTCCTGGCATCAGGTGCGTGGTCTGTGCAGAGCTGAAGAGCAGGAAGCAGAGACACCGCTGACTGGCCCGTGTCTTCCCAGCCTCCTGGGCGTCAGCCCTGAGCAGACTCCAGCCTTCGCTCCCTGCTGTGGACGCCGCTCCCTGTGGAAACCCCACTCCTGGGATCCACGGACCATTCAAAGAGGGTCAGCCAGCCTGCGGTGAGGAAGCAAGGGGGACTCTGAGGAGGTGGATGCCGGGTGCCTGCACGTGGGGATCTGAGTAATGAGGTGGAAATTTAAACTTGATATGATTTACTTTGCATCCCAGATTTAAGACTGGGCTCCTTTGGAGGAAATCCCTCTTTTGTTTTGCTTCAGTTTCTCTGAGTCGGTTTCTGGTGTAGCCAGGATGTCCCGGCCTCTGTCCCTGAGGATGATTGGCTTAGTCCTTGCAACCATCCTATAAAGCTGCATCTATGACCCTTCGAGAGGTCTGGAAATAAACGATCGGGTAGGTGGAGGGGTCTGTCCTGAGTCACGGAGTTGGAAAACCTCAGAGCTGAGATTGGCACCCACAGCGCTAAGCTCATCTTGAAGCCAAAAGCAGAGGAGGACACGCCCCGGAGGGTAAGCAGAATAAACAAGAGCAGAGCGGCTGCTGGGCGTGGCCACAGAGAAGATGATTCTTCTGTCCCCTCCCAGCCAGAGGCCACAGACAAAGGGAAGTGTCTCTGCACAGCTCACAATGGACTCCTCAGGAATCTCCCTGCCCCACGGCTGCACCACCATCCGGGTGACTGATCTGGTGACAGGCAGGACAGGGGCCTTTCTGTGCAAACAGATTACATCACCACCACAAGACAGCCTGCAATCATGAGGGTGACAGTTTGGTGGCCTCTGGACCCCCACCACTGGAACCATCTGGGTTTTTAAAAGTTTGGTGACACGGGATCATAGACAGCATCTCCTCTGCAGGACACGGGCATGGTGCTGAGATTTAGAACCAGGGGTTTGTGACAGGGAAGTCAGAAGGTCCAACAGGGGCTGCTGGGTCATAAGGTTTTGAGGTCAGGTGATCTGCTGTGTGACTTCAGGCAGATGTCTCTCCTTCTCTGTGCTTTACTTTTCCTCCTTCATGATCCCAGTTTCCCCAGTGCACAGGGGGTCTCAGAACTAGACACATGTTCTTTGCTAAACCCTACCTGAAGCCTCTGTCAAGATTCTAGAACTCTCTCACCTTCCTGCTACCCTCTAATGAAGCTAGTATCAATTTTTAAATGGCTGGAATGTGGGGCGTGTGCCCAGAGCAAAGAGAGGGCTCATAGCAGAGTGGTCGATGGGAGGGGAAGACATGGCGGCAGAAACGCTGGGGCAAGAATTAAATATTCTTCTTAAAGGCCAGCTCTTGCTCTCTGTGACAGCACCGTCCTTCTTACCTCCTCTTCAGCTCCTGATCTGAGATGAAGAAAATGTTGCTGTTAGTTCGAGCTGTTGTGCATTCTGCTCTCGAGTTACCACCTGGAAAGACAGAAAGAGTCTAGGGATATTGCCAGGTGTCACGGTGGTGTGTGTGTGTGTGGCGGAGGTGATGGTGGGGGGATCAGAGGTTTTGGTTTGAGACACTGAGCTTAGTGAAAGGAGGGGGGCAGAGGAGGATGGGGATAGATCACTTGATGTCATTTGGCACATGAGGTTCCATGACGTCACCTGCAGAGCAAACAGTTTAAAAACAATGAGAAAATGTAATCAGACGATGGTGGATGCAGGATGGCTCTCATGCTTTTGTGTGTAAATTGGTCCAAGTAGAAAGATTTTGTAGTGTATATGGAAAATCTTGAAATGTGCACATGCTGATCAAACAATTCCCCTTCCAGGAATTTGTCAGGAGGAAAAAATTAGACAAGGGCAATTATAACTCTTCAAGGGTCACTTGTAATAGTGAAAACTCCAAAATAATCCAAATGTCCAACAAGAGAGATGAGTAATTACGTGACAGTCCCGCAGGGAATATAGGAAGCTATTTTTCAATGAGTGTGAAATATTTTCCTGGTCTGAGAAATGATAAATCTATACATCTTCAAAAGTGAAACAATGATGTCAGAAAACCAGCCTCACACTGGCAGGTGCGTCCCTTATTTTGTTCCCTCTCCACGTCCCCGTTCTCAGGGTAGCTTCTTCCTCCTGAGTTTTCTGGATGGAAAAGTTGGAAGCAAGTGCTCTGTCTTCTGAGCTGCTCTTCTGTCGTTTCTTATCGTCTGCCTGGTACTAACGTGAGCTGTGCCCGTGAGTTACATGCCTTCCTGGGATTGGCGCTTTCTGAATGCTACTTCCAAGTCTGATTCGCTCCTGTTTCCCAGGTCTGAGGACGGCGGGGGAAGGTAAATTCTCTTGCACGAGAGAGGTGTTTATAGAAGCCCATTTCTATACCCAAGCTCTGAGTTCACTTTGATATTCTGGATCCTCACCAAGGTCCTGCTCCGCCAGGACAGATACTCTTCAAGTGTCAGGCCTTTGGCTGAGGGTATTGCCACCGTGGTGGTCTCAAGGCCAGAAGGCAGAGATGAAAGGCTTTGAGGTGTCTGTGCTAAGTGGGGGAAGCCCTGCCCTATCTACCCTGATGAAATGTTTATATTTAGTTTTGGTACTTGGGATTGAACCCAGGCATGCTTTACCACTGAGTTACATCCCCAATCCTTTATTTTTTTATTTTGAGACAGGGGCTTCCTAAGTGGCTTAGGACCTTGCTGAGTTGCTGAGGCCAGCCTCCAACCTGAAATCCTCCTCATTCAGCTTCCCAAGTTGCTGAGATTACAGGTGTGCATCTCTGTGCCCAGCTAAAATTCTCAAGTCTAAGTCCAGGAGTATCCCCTCCATCCCCACATCTGGTTCCAAAGTGCCACATAGAACCACAGAAAGCAGATTTCAGAGAAGCAAATGTGGCATCTTAGGATGGGAGTTTCCCCTGACTTCTGGATGGAAGAGAAGGCAAAGGGACAAGGTTCCTCCTGTGGACCAGGGACAGTATTTGGGGGAGAAGCAGTGATGTCTGTCTCCTAACACAACTCTTTTCTTTATCCCATTTTAAATTATAATTATCATTGCATATTAATTGTACAGGGTAATGGGTTTCATTGTGACATCTTCATACCTGCATCTAATATGATGGAGTATTACCCAGCCATGAAGAAGAATGAAATCATGTCATTTGCAGGAAAACGGATGGAACTGGAGAACACGATGTTAAGTGAAATAAGGCAGACTCAGAAAGCCAAGTGTAACATGCTTCCTCTCCTAGGCGCAATCCAGGGGAGGAAGAGATGACACGAAAGTAGAAGGGGGACCATTGGGGGTAGATACCCTCAAAGCACGTGGCCCCCGTGATTAACTCCTACATCCATCCCCAGATCCTTTCCCTGGTCTCACTTTTACCCCTTCTGTCAGTCAGCATTCCGCCTGGTTTCCTGGGTGCCTTCACGGGCACAGGGGTGCTTACGCTTGCTCTGGCCAATCTGTCAACACTACGTTTCCAAAGCCTGGGTGGTGTTTTCCTGCAGCCAAGAGGCACCCCCAGAGCCCTGCGAGCTCCAGACAGGACCTGCCTCTGTCCCACTCAGCACGGGCACAGGGGCTTGGCACAGGGTATGCACCTTGTAAAATCCTGGTCCTCCTCCTGTCCCTTCCCCACACACATGCTCACAGCCTCCCTCCCGCTCTGACCAGAGACCCTCACAAGTCACTCTATTTAGCCTTTTTTTTTTTTTTTGCATTAACCACTGAGGTGGGCCAAGGCTCCTGGAGCTTCTCCAGCCACCAAAAGCTCCATGTGCTCCTTGGCGAGTTATGGTGCCCAGCTCACCAGCCGCCAAACCTCCTTCCCTGCGTATGTTTCTTCCTGCTCCCATCACCAGCAAAGAATGCATGTGTGCATGTGTGTGCATGTGTGCATGCACATGCATGTGGATGTGTGTGCATGTGTGTGCATGCATGTGCATGTTGTGCATGTGTGCCTGCATGTGTGCATGTAGGTGTACATGTGTGCATGTATATGCATGTGGATGCATGTGGATGTGTGTGTATGTGTGTGCATGTGTGTGCATGCATGTGTATGTGTATGCGTGTGTATGTGTCTGCATGTGTGCATGCGTGTGCATGTGTGCATGCGCATGTATGTGTATGCATGCATGTGTGTGCGTGCATGTGTGTGCATGCGTGTGCATGTGTGTGTGTGTGCGCATGTGTGTGTCTGTTTTCAGTCACTAGAATACAAGATTCATGGGGCGTGCAACCTTCCTCAGAGGGGGAGTTTTTGTTGTGTTCAGTTCTGATCTCCAGCACACACACGTGCTAGGTGTACACGAACTCTTTGTTAAGCGGAGGAACACATTATTTCACTATAATTCAAAACCATGCAATACGTAACCTTGTGGTCAATTTGCAATGATTTCCTTTTGATAAACTTCCAGAAGTAGAATTTATACAAAGATATCATTTTTCCATTTTTTTTTTAATGTTTTATTTTAAAGGCATTTGGGCCAGAATGAGCCCATGTCAGTGGGTCCGCAGGCCAGGGCCGTGGGGGTGGAGGGAGAGGGCTGGAGTGTGGAGGGGAGGGAGGGGGATAGAAAGAGTCTGCATCTTATTGGAACAGTGGACACTTGTCAAAACGGAAAGAACACAGAATAGACTTTAATAAGTGCGATCTGAGAAAAAAATAAAATATCATTTAGGAGGTCGAGGATCCCTGGAGGAATGCAGTGATGCCCAAGAACTTAATTTCATTATGAGTGTTTGAAGCGACCACAGAGGAGGGGAGAGGGAAAGAAGGCACGATCTAAGTTGAGCCTGCGACTGGCCTGACGCAGGAGGGACCCCCGCGCACTGCGCTCTAGCAGGACGCCCGCCCTGGCGCACCCGGAGCAGGTACCAGCGCAGACGCGGCGTCCGTGCGTCCCGGAACTGAGGACGGAATGAGGGGTGGAATCCGAGGACAGGGGCGGCACCCGAGTTCCTCACCATGGGGATGGGAGGCCGCAGTCACCGAGGGTGTGAACTGGCACCTCAGTGCGAGCGCCTGCTCGGTGTAATGGAGACGCAGATGGTTGCACGTGGACCTGCCTGTGGCCCCGGGTGCCCCCAGAGGGAGCAGATCCTCGCGGGGCTGAGAGCAGCCACAGCCCAGCTGCAGCAAGCGCGCCCAGTGCCCGGATCTGGGTTTCCACACCGTTCTCCAAGCAAGAGGAACTGGGGGTTCTTGGGGAAGTGACTGATTTACTGACGGGGACGGTAGATCCACAAGATGAGCCCTTGTATCCAGTAGTGCCAGATCGTGAGGACGCGCTGAAATCGTGAAGACCTGTCACAAGAGCTCTCGATGGCCCGCGCTGGAACAATCTGAGCAAGATCAACAGCTGGATTCTGATCCAAAGTAGACAACCTATGTCACCTACTGCGGTGAATGACTGTGTAGCTTAGTGAGAGGGACAGAGGGGACCGATCTCCACGCAGAAGAAACACAGCTAATCCGCCCTGTAGGAGGCAGCGCTGAACTCCCCCTCTTCAGGACGGACTTCCTTCACTGTGGTATGGGGGGATAATTTTACAGAGAAGACCCCAACGCTGCCTCCTGCCAAGGATCAGGGCGATTCCCAGTCCTAAGTTAAGTTGGTGGCCTGTACGCTTGAGATGAGGTGGGGAGATGTATCGACCTCCCTGGGCTTTCTCCCCAGGAATCTATAAGTCAGTCAATTCATTTAAAAAACAAAACAGCAGTGGCACATGCCTGTCATCCCAGAAGCTCGGGAGGCTGAGGCAGGAGGATCGCCACTTCAAAGCCAGCCTCAGCAAAAGCGAGGCCCTAAGCAACTCAGTGAGACCCTGTTTCTAAATAAAATACAAAAAAGGACTGGGGAGGTGGCTCAGTGGTTAAGTGGCCCTGGGTTCGATCCCCGGTACAAAAAATAAATAAATAAATTTAAAAATATAAAAATCAGACAAATCTTAGCAGAGGAACATTCTACAAAATTCCTGCTCAGTACTCCTTAAAATTGTCAAAGAACTTAGAAACATGGAAAGCTATACCCAGCATGCTATTCTGAGTGGGACCCAGGACCCAAAAGAGGACATTAGGTTAAAAACGAAGGGAATCTGAATAAATGCAGACTTTAGTTAATAACAATGTGTCTGTATTTGTTCTTTGGTTAAAGTACATGTACCGAACAATATGCTGCTTATGATTGTAGCTGAGGACTCTCTGTGCTATATTCACATTTTCCAGTTACTCTAGAAGTTCTTTTAAAAGCAAAGTCTGTTTTCAAACACTGCCCATCAGATATAGATGGATAATGGTATTTCAGCTTTTTAAAGACGTGCCTTCCTTTGCTTACTGACGCAGTGAAGTCCTTTGCCGTGTGTCGGCTGCTTTTATGTCTTCCTCTGTGGACTGCCGGCTGTCACGTGCCACTAAAATGTTATAGGTATTTGTTAGGTGACATATCTAGCTGATACAATCTCATCGTTGCCACAGCCCTGTGAAGTATTATTTATCCGTTTTTCCATTATAGAAATACTTATTTTATAGAAATAGAAAGCTCAGAGAGGCAGAAGTATTTACCCCAAATTGAGAGGGAAGCACCCTTTGTACCCCCCTCCCCCTTGGTGGGGGAGGGGAGGAGGGCTGGGCAGCCATCTGCAGGTCCAGTGAGGACCTGTCAATTCTGGGCTCTCAAGGATGACGTTCCTAAGAGAAGTACAGGCAGCCAGACTCCCTAGAAAGTCCCTGGGTGGCTACAGTGAGAAATGGCTTTTGAGGGCACCACACTTCCTGTCTCAGGCAGAGGAACTCAAATAGGTCACTCCAGACTCTGCTGAGAACAGCACAATAGGTTCTCTGGAGTCAGCCGGGAGGAAATGTGATTGTCAAGGACTAGGACACAGCACCCACCCGAGCCAGAGGACAACCTCTGTCCCCCAGAGGCCTGAACAGCATCAGAGTTGGTGGCCCTACTCGCCACTACTGTTTCTGCATGGCTTGACCTCAAGGACCTAGGGTATGAAGGGCCCAAGGTGTGGGGGGTACACAGCCACCTGTCCACTCAGGACTTGACCCCAAGGAACTGGGCTGAAATCCAGTGGGTCTGGACCCAAACAACCGGGCTCCTCCTCTTGAGTTATCTTCTTGATGCTGTGCCACCTTGGACAAGTCAACTGACCTCTCTGGTCCTTGGTTTGCTCTGAACAGAATAGGAATCATTGCTTTACTGAGCTCACAGGACTCTTCAGAGAACAGACTGCTTTACGATGGCTAAAAGTCATTGCGCTCTCTATGGGCCACCCGCTGGTAGGCATCAGCTCATTTAGAACTCACAGCAATCTCTGCGGGCACAGATTTCTCCTCACTCTGAGGGTGGAGAAACAGGTCCAGAGAGATGATGTAGCTGGTCTGAGGTCACCCAGCTTGCAAAGCTTCAGTCTGAATTTAGAGACCATCCCATTCCCGGGAGAGTTTCTATCACATTCCAACGTGATGGAAGATGGAAAGAATGTCGGAGGAACTCCAGGCTCCGGTGCAAGGAAGCAGGAGAGGCTGGGGCGGCTGGGGCCTGGTACTGAGGGCAGGCCGGTGTGCGCTCTGAGGGGTTTGGAGGGGCGGAGAGAGAATCCAGCTGGACTGAAGGAGCCTGGCAGAGAAAGTAGCTCCGGAGATCTGGGGAAGACAGACACCTGAGGGGTGTGTCTTTGTATTGCTATTTTGAAACGTGCAACACGTTATTATAAACTAAGATCACGTTGCTGTGTGATCTCGGATGGACACGCTAACTACTCTGAACTCACAGCGTAGGCATGTATGGAAATACCACTTGGTACCTTACACGTGTGTGCAAGTATTATTTGTCAATTAAAATAAAACTAAAGGAAAGTCCTTTACGTTTTCTTTGGCCAACGCCTTCAGAAGTGGATCCAGGTTTGACCTGAGAGACGGGTCCGGAGGTGGGCGGGACCCCTCTGTCCTGGGCTCCTGGCCTGAGACTGCCTTCGGGTCATGAGGACCACAATACTTACAGAATTGTTTAAATTGTTAAACAATTGTTTAATTAAAGGAGCCTTCAATTCTTTCCAGGTGGACAGGTGAAGCCTAGAGTCCTAGCCCACTCCCTCCAAGTCTTCTTGGGTGCACGCCAGGATTTAAACCATCTCTGGTTCCCCCTCTTTCCCGCCTCCCCTGTGGCTCCCCCAGCCCGTCCTCCGCCTTCCGCTCCTGATCTTTCGACCTCGGTGTACGGACAGGGCGCTGGCCGGGTGCGCGAATGGGCAGCGCCGCTCCCGCTGCGCTGCAGCCGGGAGCTGAGGTCAGATACCTTCGGAGGCTCAGTCCTGGTCCCAGGTGCCCGGATGCAGCGGGGGGAGGGGGCGCAGGGCACTGAGCCCTCCCCCAGAGCCCTCCTCCAGCTCCAGCTCCAGCTCCAGCTTCCGGGACCTCCCTGATTCCCTGTGCCACTTCCTTCGTCTCCCTCTTGGTTAAGATGCAATTTCTCACCTTCCACCGCCAGAGCCGGTTTGCAGGCATCTTTCCATGTTGCTGCGAGACCTTTATCCTTATTACTTTTTTTTTTTTTTTTTTTTTTTTGGTACCAGGGATTGAACCCAGAGGTGCTTAACCACTGAGCCACATCCCCAGCCCTTTTTTATATTTTATTTAGAGACAGGGTCTCTCCGAGTTGCTTAGGGCCTCACTAAGTTGCTGAGGCTGACTTTGAACTCACGATCCTCCTGCCTCAGCCTCCCGAGCGGCTGGGATGACAGGCGTGCACCCCCACACCCGGCCTATCCTTATTACTTGAATGGCTGCAGAATATGCCACTGAGTCACCTAATCTGCATAACCGACCCCATGTTGTTGAACACTAGGTAGCTTCTAGTTTTAGAGGGAGAACTGCCAGCTTTATAGAGTCTGTCCTTTCTGAGGATTTGCACATCCAATTTAAATGGCGGGGAGGGACGGGGCGGGGCAGAGAGCTTGCAGGGAGTCTGGGTTTCTCCTGCGCATCTTGCTGCCCGGCTCCACCACCATGTAGCTGTGGCCATTCAGCAGTCACGTTAGGAACGCCATCTGATGGTACCGGCCTGGGTTTTTTCCTGGCATTCAGGACACTGCCTTAGAGCTCCCCATGAAACCATCTTTCTCTCACCTGACCGTGACCTTCTTGTGGCCTTTTCATCTCTATGTCCCCAGTGCCCAATCCCAAAATGCAGGGAAGGAGGAGAGAAGGAAAGGAGGAATAAAGCCAGAGGAAGATTTCCGTTCTCCCCTGATCACCCCTCATTAATAGGACCCGGGATGGCCGTGGGCTCCTAGTGACTGCACATGTTGACACTGTGTAATTTATTAGCCTGAACTACACAAATTAAACCTTCCCCCCAGGACTCGCCCACAATGAAAAGCTGCTTTTCGTGAGCTCATCCTGGGGCCCCGAATAAATAAGCCGAGAAACAAAAACCTCATGAATTTTTTAAAGAGCTTATTGGAATCGGTGAAATGGCTGGCATTGTGAGAAGTACCCAGTAGATCAGCATTCATTACTCTTCGCCCTCTTTAATCTTTTTTAATCTTCTTGCTTCCCAGTATTCATTCATTCCCCCACCCCCACGTCCCCTCCCCTAGGGAACAATACCAGCCCTGGTGAAGGTCGGGTCCCGAGCCCCCGGGTCTTGGATCCTGCCCTCTGCTGGCACCTATCTGAGGGTGGGATTAGGGGTACTGAGATCATAATACAGAGATGCTCGGTGTCCTTTTGAGAAAAACTTCTTGACCATGAGCGACACCTGAGCGTGTCCTTCCTTAAATGTCACCCTCGCCCAAAGTTAAGCGGTTTACAAGGTCTTGCGGAGAAATTCCGTGTACTGGAAACTAATACAAGGTCAGCACTTTCCATCTCTAGCTTTTCTTTCCATGTCCCAGGGTCTCAGGAATGGTCTCACCATGCCTTCCTCTGGATTCTGGAGACGCTCACTCCTCCAGCAAGGTAGCTGAGCGCCCAAGGTGAGTTCATCCTCCCCACAAACCTGCCAAATGAGGGCTGTGGTTATTTCCATTTTACACAACAGAAAATCGAAGCTTGGACAGAGAGGGCCCCTTGGCTGGAGTCGCACGCAGCAAGGATGGACGCTGGGCTCTAGCTGGGTTCGTCTGAAGCCAGAGCCCAGGCTGTGGTGTGTTTGGATCTATCCCTCCCTTGACAAGCCAGGGACATTCCTCCTCCCCTGCCTGTCACCTCCCCCTCCTGACCAGGCTCCATGGTCTTCCCTGGATCCCCTGTGGGGAGACTCCTGGAATTCCTGAAAACAGCCAGGGGTAGTCCAAGTTGCCAAAGCAGGACCCTGGACAGGTCCAGGGGACATGCCCGTCTTCTAATTTCCTAGGGCAGAGGTCAAAAAAACCACAATCCAACCCACTGACAAGTTATGTCAATAAAGTTTTATTGGAACACAGCCATGCGCCTTCATTTATGTAGGGCTGTGGGGCTCACAGGCCAGTGGCAGTTGGTGGGGCCATAGACTCCATATGGCCTTCAAAGCCATGTTTATAGTATTAAATGTCTGCTCTCTGACTCTTAGAGAATTTATTTTTCTGATCCCTGGAAACCAGGATGATCATCATCTATTATCCCATCATCTGGGGTTACAGGCAGAAGCGACGGTAATAAGAATGGATCCCGTTCCTCAAGTGCTATGAGCTAGACTGTGCTAGCGACCTCCTTGGATTGTCTCAAGGAATCTGCCGACATCACTGCAGGGCAGGTGCTCGGAGGTGAGCAACTTCCCCAGAGTGGGAAGGCTAGAAGGTAGGGGATGTGGAACTCAAACCCTGAACTGACTAACAAATAAATTGCAAAGTGCTTGCTGTGGTTCCAAGGTTTCACGAGCTGGAAGTTGCTTCTTTAGCCTGGTGGTATTGAGAGGTGGTAGAACCTTTAAGAGATGGGATCTAGTTGGGGGTATAGGTCATTGGGGGGACCCTATTGTCATGAAATCAGAAGGCTATCATCACAGCCAAGCAGATAGGGCTGTCTGATCTTGCACTTTCAGCTTCTCAAATTATGAGCCGAATAAACTTCTTTTCTTTATAAATTGTCTAGCCTTGGGTATTTTGTTAAAGCCACGGATAAATACTAATACAGTGCTGCACACTGAGTGTGACTTTCATAGAGATTCTCTCTACCCAATGTCTGGCATTCATGCTGCCTGTTGGACTAGGAAATGGTACAAAATGAGCAGAGGACAGTCTGTTGTTGATGCCCCTGCAGGCTTGAGGGAAGTCAGACTTCCATCTAGATCACAGGAGAGAAGAACAATAAAAAAAAAAAAAAAACTCAGAAAAGGGAATCAGGGAAGGGACCTTCAAGGTGACCCACGTGTTGGGTTCCTCAATGATAAGCAGAGATTGAATAATTGAAATGAGAAAGAGAGGGAGGGAGAGAGAGAGAAAGAAGGAAAAAGAGAGACAGAGAGAGAATAGAGAGAGAGATGCCTCCAGGCAACAGGGACAAGTTTAAAAAAACTTAGAGGAGAATCATTTCCACATACTTGAGTTTCAAATACATGAAGGCAGCATCCTATGTCCATGGGGTAGACAGTAGGTATTCAATAAATGCTTCCAAGAACCAAATGGCAGCCCCGACACTAGGGAGGGAGCCTCTCTTAGCTACCCCTGCTGGATGCTCACACAGCAGCAGACACTGAGACCCTGCGACAATGACCTGCCCTCTTGGGACCATTCCAGGCCTTCTGGGGAGCCCCAGGTTTGGCTCTCTGGAGAGGAACGTTCCAGAAGATGTTCCTGTTGTCCTGCCCGTGCTCCAAGGGCAGAGCACCCCGAAGGACCCACACCTATTTTCTCCATCACTCTCTTAGGACGGAGCAGAGAAGAGGGGCAATCCAGTCTGTGGGCTCATTCGAATCTCAGCTCGGGCAGCTTGCTGGTCATGTGACCTTGGGCAAGTCCCCTAGTCTCACGGAGCTCCGGTTTTCCCATCTATAAGGAAACGATGATGATTCCTGTCTCACGTGGTCATTTTGGTTTTTATTAATCTTTTTTTTGTTCTAATTAGTGATACATGACAGTGGAATGCATTTGGACCCATCGTACATAAATGGAGTATGACTACTCATTCTTCCGGTTGTACACGATGTAGTTACACCAGTCGTGTCATCAATCATATATGCACATAGGGTCATGATGTCTGATTCAGTCTGCTGTCCTTCCCGTCCCCATACTCCCTCCCCTCCCTTCACTCTCCTCTGTCTAATTCAAAGTACCTCTATTCTTCCCTAGCCTCCCATTTCTTATTGTGAATTAGCCTCCGTGTGTCAGAGAAAACACTTGGCCCTTGGTTCTTTGGAACTGGTTTATTTCACTTAGCATAATATTCTCCAGCTCCATGCACTCACTGGCAAATGCCATAATTTCATTCCTCTTTAAGGCTGAGTAATATTCCATTGTGTATATATACCACAGTGTCTTTATCCATTCATCCATTAAAGGGCATCTAGGCTAGTTCCACAATCTGGCTCTTGTGAATTGAGCTGCTGTAAACATGGATGTGGCTGCCTCACTGTAGTATGCTGATTTTAAGTCCTTTGGGAATAAACCGAGGAGTGGGACAACTGGGTCAAATGGCTCCATTCCAAGTGTTCTGTGCAATCTCCATTACTGCTTTCCAGAGTGGCTGCACCAGTTTGCAGTCCCTCTTGTGGTCATTCTGATGACAAGGACAGCTGTCCCAGAGTAAGTGTTAGGGATAACTGTTATTATCTGTGGCCATAAAGACATCATCTTTAGCTGCAATAATGAAGCAGCAACCGCCCTGGTTTCCGGAGCCAAAGTGGGTTCATTCGCAGTTCTGTGGACCAGCTCAGGAGGGCTGAGCAGGTGGGGTGTGACAGGCTCCCTTGCCTCTCATTCTGGGACCAGCGGCCACCCAGGATGTGCCCTGCTCAGGGCAGGAAGCAGACCAGTCCAGAGGAACTGTGAAAACACAGACTCCATCTAAGGCCTGGGCGCAGACCCGGCCCAGCGGCTCCCACAGATCTGTTGGCAGAAGCAAGTGGCGCACCGGCTGCATCCGCGGTGGCGGGAGGCGCACGCCGTCCACAGCGCTCCTGGGTGGCGGGGAGGGAAAAGCCATTTCCTCTGGCTGGAGGTTTTGGCTGCTGCCTCCACTAACCAGGTTTCCTCTGGACATCGGTGGCTCGGACTAACCACACGGATCCACAAGACTTCTGAAATCATCTCAAAACTAGGAACAATTCGCTCAAAACACAGCGACCCGCCGGGCGACATCCACAGGTCAGCCACGCAGGGTCCGCCCCGGCCCCAGGGATCCGGGCCGTGAGGGTTTTTGAACGTAGACAACTCAGACCTGGCCCAGGTCCACTCGTTTCTTCACTTTCCAGAAAGTTCAAATCGATTCCTAATTTGTTCCAGATCCACTGACTTTGGTGGCTTGATTTGGGCACTGAGGTCATCCGACAATGAATGAGTCGGGCAGTGGAGGCAATAAGGAAAGGGAAGAGGTTCCTCCTGCTCTCACTGCCCCGTGTGCTCGCTGACCAGAGGCTGGGTGTTCCCGGTGTCCTGGGGGCTGGAGTGTCCTCCATTCAAGGTCGAAACCTACAGAGGCTGCAGCAGGCTGGACACTCAGCACCCCCAGTCTTAAATGTGGCCTTTTATAGTGGGTGCTGGTTTCCCGGCTGCCATTGCTCTGCAGTGATTGGTTAGAGTTAGCACAGCAATGCCACTGATTGGTTTAGGGGTCGCCACGTGACTCAGTTCTGCCCAATGAGAGGTGAGGGCTAGTCTGCTAGAGGCTGTTGAGAAACTTCTTCCATTACTAAGAAAGCACCATAAAAAGGACGGACACTTTGCAGCGTGTAGCTGGACACAGATGGGGCATCTGCAATCTGCACGGCCATCTGGCCACATTCCAGAAGGAGACGGTCACTCGGACGACAGCAGAGTGAAAAGATGAGCAGAACTAGATCCTTGTTCACCTCATGGTGCTGGTAAATCTCCCCCTAAAGGCCACTCTCTCCTGTACACTTTCCCATAAGTAGAAAGATAGGTTCGCTGTGTGTGTGAGCCAGTGTATGTTGGGGATTCTTTTACTTGCAGCCCAAAGCATCCTCAGCAATGAAGCGCTCTTAGGTTAAAACTGATTTCTCGATAAGGGGGTGGGCTTAAAGAGCAGCAGGGTCACTTGACCTGGTCCGGACAGAAAATGGAATGAATTAGACTCTGAACCCAGGACTCTGTGCCTCCAGCCCTGCTCCCCCCGGGTGACCTACAGCTGGCCTCTAAAATCAAACAGTCACAAAATAGTAGCTATTGCGTATTCACTGCGGGCGGTGCTGGGTGCTAAGGGGGAGGGGGATGATATCCAGAGAAAGAGAAAATGTAAAGACCCTGATAGGGGCAGGACAGGCTTGGGGGGGGGTGGCGTTCTGGAGCTCCACCCCCACTCTCCGTGGCCAGCAGCTGCCTCACCTGGGACAACTTGCTACAGTATAAAGCACCCCGTTTGTGACTCAGGTTCTAATCCTGTCTCTGCTACTTCCTAGTTGTATGACACGGGACCTGTCCCAACACCCGTCTAAGCCACCGCCCCCTCAGGTAGGAACATCGTGAGAAGTGGAATTGAGGGACACAGAGGATGACTCAGTGAAGGATAACTGAGGATGAGGATGGTTAGGACCACGCACAGTGGCGACAGCCACACAGCAGGACTGCTGATCCCTAGTCCAGTTCAGTCACCACAAGCTGTGTGACCTCAGCTCCTTCCTGCCCTCTCTGGGCTGTTTGGTTTTAGCCCCCTTTGTAAGATAATGGGAGACTTTGGTGCTCCAAAACGAGGACAGAAGCAGAGGGTCAGAGCAGTTTCGACTACAGTGGCTCTTGGTTATTCTTCTGTGGAATTAGTGTTTCCCTAACGCGTTCTTTGAAGAGAGGCTTCTGCTAAAAAAAAAGCAGAGGGAGGAGGAAGAATTAGAAGAGGGACAGAGGAGACAGGGACTTGAAAACCCATCTCGAGTCCACTTCTTAGTGACTTCCAGTCATTCGGGATCCACAGCATCAGCTTCGGGGCACAACCCTCCCCGATTTCCTGATGACTCACTCACCCTGGTTGGTCGTGGGACCCCCGGCAGGACGACCCCTTCCTGTACCACGGTTTCCTCATCTGCCGGGCAGGCACGGGCCTCTCCTTCACCTGCTTTCCCACCAGCAGGAAGTGTTCTAGCTCTTTTTAATCTTCGCCAGCTCCTTGGGTATGGGACAGTCTTTCAGTGTTCCTCGAAATTGCCTTTCCCTAACTTCCTGAGAATTCGAGCATCTTCTCTGTTTGTTTCTTGGCCGTTGGCATTTTCTATAATAATTTCCTCTTCTTTGGTTCATTTTCTGTTGGCCCCTTGTCTTTTCTTTTGGTCAAGGCGTGAGAGTTCTTTAGTATCGTACGGGCATTATCCCGTGAGAGTGTCGATTTTATCCTTTACCTGAATTGGTTTTTTCTTCGAGAACTACCCTGTGTTTCCTTTTCATCTCATCGTGAGGTTCCCACGGCGCTGGCGTGAGCATTCGACAGTTTAATGCGTGTGAGTGCTTGGCAGAATTCCTGGTCTGTGGTTCAATAAATGATTCCTGTGATTGACAAGCTTTGAGGGTGGGCACGTGCTTCTGGAGGATCTGGACGTTAGGTGCAGGGCTAAGGCCAGGCATGGAGGTTTCTACCATCTGTGAAGTGAACTCCCAGGACGAAAGGAGAGGTAATATTGCTGCCTTGTGTCTGTTCTTGCGGGAGGGTGGGCAGGAAACTCATAGCAGAGTTGGTTCCAAAATGTGTGTGACTGATGAACTGGGAATTGACAGGGCTCCATTATTAAATCTGCAGTAGTAAAAACTAGACTCATATTTTGGAGGTCAAGAGCAATGGGCTATTCCAGAAGTCTAAAAAATAAGGTTCACAGGCGAGTCCTGCCAAGAACATCCCCCCTGCCAGAACCAGACTCCACCAAACATGAGTCAGAGTCCAGGGGCCATGCTTCCAGCTAACCTGCTGGACTACACCGCATGAACTGGTCCAGAGTTGTATTAGTCACTCACTGTTACGATAATGCTGCGTAACAAGCAACCCCCATAACATTAAAAAGCACACACTCAGTGACTGTGTGGCTGAGTGCTCAGCTAGGCAGCCCTGTTGGTCCTGACGGAGTTCACTCACGTGTCTGGGGTCAACTGCCTGTCAACTTGGAAAACTGGATCCTACTCCATGTAGCTCTCCTCTCCCAGGGGGCAACCTGGGCATGGGCAAAATCTTTGCAGGTCTTTTCTCAGGAAATTCTTGCTAAAATATCCTTGGACAAAGCAAGTCTTAAGCTTGAGCCAAGTTATAGTGAGGATTTGCTACAGTTGCTTGGCTGTGAACTTGGGCACAGAGATAGATGGAGAATCAGGGCCACCACTACTGTCCACCACAATGGCCAGCCCAGTGGTACCTGTACCAAAGTCCTTCTCCCCACAAGGCTTTGCTCTCAGCTAACCACCGAAGCCAGAGATCTTTTCCAAAGCTGCCTTCCAGCTGCATTAAGAGCTCCTTATTGCTTTCTCTGGTGACAGGGGGCATGGGCTCAGAGCGCAAGGGTCAAGCTATACAGATCATTGTGGCTTGGGCCTGCAGCCCTCCTGAGGGGGAACGTACATGATCAGCCCATCCACGTGGACTTTCCTGTGCCTATGTGAGATGTCTTTGTCAAATGCAGGGTCCAGCTTTATCTGACTTGGTGTCTGTCCCCATAACGTTGGGAGAAATCCTAATTCTTGACTGGCAGCAGTGAATGTCTCAAGCGTGTAAGGAAAACTTGCAAGGAGGAGCATTCAGCTTCTCCTACCTAGGAAGTTGACTCCTACCAAGTTGATTCATTGTTACCAAGGGAAACTATATAGGATCCTGGCGGTCTGATCCCCCGTGGACATTGTGATTGGGCAAGAAACCTATAAAATATATGGCTGTTCCCGCAATAAACGAGTTTGCAGGCTGCTCGCCACAAGCCTGCTTCCACCCAACTCCCAGAGTCTGGGGTCTTGACTCCACATCCTTACCAGCATCTGAGCTAGCGTGGCACAAGCTACACCATAACAGTAACAGCACCACCACCATGTGGGGATTTTTCCACATCATTGTGCATAAAAGTGACTCAGTTTATACCCATAGGACTTAAAATCACCACACTACAATGACACAGTCACATCAATGTTTACAGCAGCTCGATTCACAATAGCTAGAGAACCAACCTAGGTGTACCTCAACAGATGAATGGATAAAGAAAACGTGGTGTATATACACGATGGAATATTACTCAGCCTTAAAGAAGAATGAAATTATGGTATTTGCTGGTAAATGAATAGAGTTGGAGAATATTATGTTAAGCGAAATAGGCCAACCCCAAAAAAACAAAGGCCAATTGTTTTCTCTGATATGCAGATGCTAATTCACAATAAGGGGGTGGCACTACAGAAGAATAGAGTTACTTTAGATCAGGTAGAGGGGAGTGAAGGGACAGAAGGGGCTTGGGGGAAGGAAGGATAGCAGAGTGAAACACATTATTACCTCATGTACATGTATGACTGCATGACCCATGTGACCCTGCAATAGGTATAATCAGAAAAATGAGAAACCATATTCCATGCATGTATGATCTATCAAAATGTATAAATGCATTCTACTGTCATGTATAATTAAAAAAAATTTTTTTTTAATAAAATAAAAGTGACCTATGATGGAGAATTATTGAAATACAGACTTCTGGTCCTCGATCCGGAAGTCAGTTTTGAAAGCTCAGGAACCTGTGTTTCCACCCACCCTAGGTCTACCCTGCTTGACTGCGGTAGGGTCTCCCTTTCTGCTGCCCACTGTGGGTAAGGGGATGAAGAAAGGAATGTCCACTCAAAGAAGCAGTGGACGGAGCGGGAAGTTCAAGGCTTTGTCCCAAGCAGGAAGAGACAGCTGGGATCAAATCACATCTCCCTTGGAGGCCTGCCTGGCCCAGAGAAAGCAGCCACATTGACCTTCACCCTCAATTTCTTCCAGTTATGGCGCCCCAAGGAACCACTAGCCTTGTGCAGAACTTCCCAGCTGTGTGTCCTTGGGCAAGTGACTCCACCTCTCTGGGCCTCAGTCTGCTTACCTGTAACACAGGAATCCTAACACCCACTTGGCAGCCGGGCTCAGGATGGGTCTCAGGGGAGCAGCAGGCTCCCCTCTTCCCCCCACGAGGTCTGCAGAGCAGAGACTCACGCAGTCTGGGAGGGACGTTCTGCAGCCACGCCAGGTGTCTTGATGAGTTAATTAGGGAAAATGAGGGCAAGTCCGATGTCTGCCTCCAGGAAGCTCACATTAAAGCCTAGACGAGGCCGTGCGGGGTTTTACTCATTCTCCAGGGGCTGGTGACAAGAAAGGCCCTTTCTGCTGTGACAGATGATAAGCAGAGGAACCAATCAAAATATGCAAATACAGCCGAGGACGAGCAGGGGACACTCCCAGCAGGGCCAGGCCCTCCGCTGGCTCTTCGCCCGGGAGGGAATCTCACCCAGCCAGACACATGACCAAATGCAAACCTGAGGGGTTCTCTCCCCGTCTCTGGGTCCACCCCTTGTCTCGCGTGACCCAGTAGCTCCTGCCAATAAAAAGTGGAGCCCGTGGCCCCCAGATTCCCCATTGCTGAGTGCAGGCCAGCTCCCTCTCCAGCTGCAGGATGGGGTACCTGGGGAAGAGCACCCAGCCGGCTCAGCCAAGGCCGTCCTAGGTCAGCCCTTGACCTCAAAGTTGGGAAAGTCCAGCCAAGACAACAGAGCAGCTTCCTGACCTCCAGGGGACTCAGGCACATGTAGGGGCTACAAAGAGCTCAAAGAGTCACCAGCTGACCCGTGGACAATGAGCCAAAGAATCAAAGTCGTGGGTTTGGGGATGAGTTGTTACAGGGCGATAGCTGACTGATACATGGTGTGAGTGACGGTAATGACGTAGAAACAATAAAGGCATGGGAACGGCAAGAGTTACCCTCATTCCACCCCTCATTCCTGTCCAAACTGTGCTGAGGATCATTATCTACACTCTGCCATTTAATTCTCACCAGCCCTGCAAAGTAGGTACGACCACCCTGCAGTTCAAAGCAGGATGCTGAGTTCAGGGAAGCCCGTGTCCGTGATCTAAGCCACTTGCCTTCTGGTGGGGCAGCCAGGATTGGAACAAGGGCCTGTCCGACTGCACGGCTTGCTTCATGCTGCTTCTTCAAGGGCTCACCTGACCTACAGAGAAGCCTTCTCAGAGTTCGGACGGACTCCCCAGTCTGGCACAGCCAGGACCTGGCCTCTGCTTCCTCTTGAGAACCTTCTTCAAAATCAACTGAGCCATTCTATCTGAGTTGACCTTCCTCCTTTTTCACCTGGAAAACTCTTATTCATCCTTCAAAACCCAGCTCAGATTTCCCCTATACCAGTTCTAGGCAGCAAGAACTAGAACTCCCTTCTTAAAACTGGCAAAATCAATAAGCAAATCTAACATCTGTCTGGATGGGACTTTGGAAGTGAAAGGAGGGGAGACTCCTGCTTGGTTGAGGTGGCCTTTCAATGGGACACTCAGGAGCCCCATCGCTTCCATGTCTTTCCTCTGCCTATTCCTCTGCCTCTGACCGCTGAGTTGCAAGATGGCTGCTGTGGACCCGCCATCACGTCCAGACCCAGACACAATGCAGAAGTCAGAGATGTTTTGCAGAATCAAGGCACTCCTGGCAGACTTTCCCTCCACTGTCCTTGGCTAGGACTGATCACACGCTCTTCCCTGAGCCAATCCACTGGCAGGGAAAAGGATGACATTGCTCTCGCTGGCTTGGACTCATCCATTCTCCTTTGATGGAGCGGACACGGGAGGTCAGCCTCCAAGGTCGAGAGACACCTCCTCCAAGAAGCCGCCTCTGACTCCCGGCCTGCAGCAGGTGTCTCCGTGCCTGCCGTGGCCTCCCCAGCCTGTCTCCACCCCGACTCTGGCCACGTGGTTATGAGAGTGGCTTCCTGGGTAGACCCGCCCGGCTCAGCTCTTCCCTCATTCCCACCCCGTCCCCTCTGCCACCCCACACTCAGGGTCACTTCTCCTCCTCCTGTAGAACACGGCCCGGGGTGCTCCTGTGCCTCCCTCTCTGCAGGATCCCACCCCACGGGGTCAGGCCATCGAAGCCCCAGCTCTGAGCAGCAGCCAGCAACTGTGGGTGTTCATGGCTCAGAAATGGTCACCCCGCCCAGTAGACCCTGGTCCTCAAAGCACCGCAAGTCACGCAGGAACCTCGCTGCACAGATGGGCCCGGGGAGGCCTGTTGTTAATCGATAGGACAGAGTCCTGAACCCCGAGTCTGCCTTGACTTCAGACTGCTGTCTCTCTGCTTCTTTCAAACACCAGCAGGTTTCCGGCATCCAATTCTGTCCATCCTTTATCCTCGGGGTAGCGTGCAACTCTGAGCCAGCTTCTACGTTGGGTTATCTCCCCTCCAACAATAAGGAACTTTTACTAAACAACTGGTATTTTGCATTAGCATCTATCAAATTCCACCCTTTCTCTTTGATCAGTAGGGGAAATGTATTTTCTCACTTCAGTGATGCTGGGCTTGACCATGTACCCATCTGAAATATGGGTAGCAATGAAGATGTAGCAGTTCACAGCAATGACCTTCATCAGACATGACAGGTTTCTGTCTGTTCTTACTCTCTCCTAAGAGAAAGGCATGCCCAGAGCTGTTTCTTTAGCGTGGGCCCCAAATTAAGAAGACACATGGAACAGACCCAAATCAGACCCAGAGATATCCTGAGAGGTAATAACTATTTCTTGGAGGTCACTGAGACTTGGGGGTGTTTGTTACACAGCTTTACCATAGCAGTAGCTGACTAATACAAGTACTCTCTTCCTGCTTATGCAAAGCATCTTCCTGAACTAACTTATTCAGTCTTCACAGTAACCACGGAAAGAGGTGCTAATAAATCCTCGGCAGACCTGATTCCTTTTGCCCATCCCTACATCAGCAGAGCCCAGCATGATGCCCAGCACATAATATATGCACAAGAAATATTCACGTGAATCAAAGTGAACGGAGAAACCACATAGTACTTACTTGCTCTGTGACCAGTATCTGAGTCATAACAATGACCTACTGTGTGCCGGGGAGTTAGATGGTCATTCGCATAAGAAATTATTTTGGCCAACGTTTATTGAGAACGGACTTCATCCTGGGCTTTGATCTAGGGGCTGGGAGTAAAGGAGTGATAAAAGCAAACAAAACCCTTTTCTCTTGGGGTTGCTGTGCTACTGGGGTGAGAGACATAAACCTGTCCTGCGGTCTATCCAGTTGAGAATGTTCCGAGAAGGTCAAAAACAAGTCAGAAATGTTCAGAGGTGAGATGCTTGATTGAGTCATCTCACAGAGCAAATAAAAATATAGTGAGACACCACAGGGCACCCCACAAATTATTACGCGGCAGCAAAATATTAGAAAAACAGAGGTCCTTGAAGGCGTTAAAGGGTCTGTCTGCTGTCGGATGGCAAGTGGCGGAGCTGAGATTTGAACATCACACCCCTTTGCGGAGGATCTGAACCAGTAGCCCCGACTGAGCAGTCGGTCTGGCCCCGTGATCTGACCCCCCCACCCGCCACTGGCTGCAACATCTGGATTTCGGCTGAGGTCTCTGGGACGCCAGCTCCCTAAGCCGCAGGGGATTGTAAAATCCTGCAGGAGCCAGGCTGGGCGAAGCTGGCACACGCAGCCTGTGTGATCCGGCTGGCGTGGGGGGAGCTCTGGTCCCCCCAGTGGCCCTGGGTTCCCGCTGTGGGCAGCCAGCTGGGAACAGGCTCCCAGGGCTGACCGTGGGTACCCACTGCCTGGACCCCCCAGGTTGGACTTCAGTTTGCTCACTGGGGTGTGGGACCAGGTTGATCTGAGAGCAGAGGCAGGATCCAGACGCCGGCCCCGGCTGCCAGGGTGGCAGAGGCAGAAAACAGCTCCGTGCCTTCTAGAAACCCATCGTCCTGCTTCCTGTTTGTACAGGAGATGCCCTTCCCTCCTTCCTCGCTCGCTACTTCTTCTGGCCTTCCCCGTCCCGTCCGCCTGGCCTGGCCTGACCCGCTTGTCACCAGGCTCCTGTGAGAGGAGAGGTCTCGTCCTAACGTGGCGTCACCCAGAAGGGAAGCCACAAACCTCCTCTGACTATGGAGTCCTTCGCGCCTGGCCAGTCCAGACTGGGACGGTCCATGAGGGGAACTTAAGACACTGGATGTCACTGGCTTCGCCCACACACAGGAAGGTCTATGGAGGCTGAGGGTGGCTCTGTGGCAGAGCACTTGCCTAGCACGTGTGAGACTCTGGATCCCACCCGCAGCGCACACAACCCAAACCAAAGCATGTAACATCTTGTCAATAATATTTTACATTCATTTCTTATCAAAATGACAATATCTTTGCTATCTCAGCTCCTGTCCAGTGCCATACCACATCTTCGCTGTATTTAAAATAGAACATTGCACCTATTTTCCTTTTTTACCATGGCTACCAGGAAGCTCACGAGTCCACATGTGGCTTGAATTTGTGGCTCACATCATATTTCAGTTAGAGAGCCCAGGCCCAGAGCCTGTTGCTAGTCACCCCACATTTATCAATTAATAGATTTTTCACATAAGACACCACCCAGGACCACCTTGATGGATCAGAATTTGGGAAACAGAAACATTTTTAACAAACGAAAGGGAGCTGACATTTCGAGGGCCCTTACCCGGTACCTAGTTCAGCACCATGTGATTTACTTAGTTCAGGGTTTCAACATGGCGGCACTATTGACTTCTGTTTTAAAGGGCTTCTTTCCATTTTTGAAAGTTGCTGGAAGTGTACAGACCATGAAATGTTCTCTCCTGACCCTCTTAAGCGGAGGGTTCAGTCGTCTTACCCACATGTACACGCAAGGAGGTACGGTCACCAGCATCGAGTTCCAGAACATTCTCCGTCCTGCAAAATGGAAACTGTCCGTCAAACACTGACCCCCTCCCCGCCGTCTTCGGCCCCACAGCACCACGCTGCTTTCTCTCTCTCTCTGAATTGGACGACTCTGGAAAGCCCGTGCAAGAGGAATCACTGGCTTGTGTTCCAGGTTTATTCCAACCACGCCACGGAACGTGGCAGAACTTCCTTCCTCCGAGGACCGATTATCCTCGGGTGTCTAGAGATGCCCCTCTTGTTCATTCATCCCCCCGTCCGCGGACACGCGGGCTGCTTTTGGCCCTGTCTGGCGTGATCGCGCCGTGAACTTGGGTGTAGAGATGTCTGCGTCTGTGTCCGGGTCTGTCCCTGGAAGCGAACTTGCTGCATCCCCTGGGCATGATTGATGTTTTGTACCCGATCCCTCTTTGTAGAAGATAAACCACAGGCTGTTGAGCAGCATCTCTGACTTCTACCCATTAGCTGCCAGCCCTTGGGTCAGCCCTGACTACCCAAAGCGACTGGGAATGTACCCAGGGGCAAACGTGTCCCCCAGGGAGAAGCAGAGGTGACTTCTCCTCGAACCGACATCCCCGTGAGCACCATGCTGTGTGGCAAGCCAGCAAACGGAAGCCGGAGGTGAAGTCTTCGGCCCACGTCACACAGCTGGCCGCTGGCGAACCCGGGATGAGGAGCCACGTTTTCCTGGCGCCGAAGACGGTGGTCACGTGCAGGGACGCCCAGCATTTCTGTCCCACGTTTGGAAACACTGACCTTCGACATTCAGGTCGTTATTAAGGTCAGAGTGGGGAGTCGCTGCTGGAAACCAAAAGGGTGGACGGAGAGGAGTGGACTTGGGGACAGCAGGAGGCCATCAGGGAGAGTGTGGGTCTGGATGACGGGCAGAGTCATTCCGTGTCCTTGTTGCCTGGCCAGGTCACCAGGTCCTACAACCGCAGGGGCCGCCGTCTCCCAGGAGCCTGCACCATGGGGCGCTGCTTCGGGTCTCTGTGAATGGCAGCTGGAGGTGGCCTGCCCTGGGCTTGGCTCAGGGCAGCCTTGTCAGCAGAGAGGGACGAAGACGGGGGACACCGCGGGGAACAAGACCCGGAAGTTCTTTATCAGTGATGTCCTCAGGAAGCTCAGGGTGGCACGCAAATCACATGGGAAAGGACAGAAGGACCTGGAACCTCAAGCGCAATACCCAACGCTCCCTCGCCCATCCGTTCCCTCCGGGGCCCATCCACAGACAGCGTCTCCATGACGATCCTTCAGTCTCTGCTCTGCTGCTGCTGCTGCAGAGACCCGGACAGGTCCCCACCATCTCCCAGCCTGTCCTGCCTCAGCTTTAGAACAGGGACCCAAAGTCACCCACCCGTCTGTTTTGGGGAAGAAAAAGAATCTAAT
The DNA here is from genome assembly GCF_902686445.1 of Sciurus carolinensis. Classification (NCBI taxonomy): domain Eukaryota; kingdom Metazoa; phylum Chordata; class Mammalia; order Rodentia; family Sciuridae; genus Sciurus; species Sciurus carolinensis. The sequence continues at coordinate 130,346,563 of NC_062220.1, forward strand.
GCATGCAAATCGCCCAGCTGAGTCCCGGAGACCGAGCGTGGGTCCATACCTGGTGCTGTTGTTAGCAGCATCGCCTAGTCACACATTCATGCGCGCGCTTAGTTATTCGTGGAGCATTTATTGAGCGCCGACTGTGTGCCAGTCCCACGCTCTGGGAGTGTATCCTAATTCAGAGCCAGGCTCCCATCCGGGGCCACGCGGGGTTCCTCCCCGGGTCAAGGGCTCGCCTTGCTGGAGAAGCGAGGTTGGATATGGGGGTACGTACTCAGGAGCCTGGCCGTCTCCCACAGGTGTCCCATTGGTCACTTGTCCACCACCTCCATGGACAATATAGCCCCTGGGAGCACCTGGCCCGGAGGGGCTGAGGATCAGTTCCCCAACACCAAGGCAGCCCTAGGGAAACAGCGTTACCTCCAGACACGCCCTGGAGGGTCCCGCCCCAGAACCACACAGTTGGGGTCACACCCCAGCCCTGGGGGCTCACTGTCTTCTCTCTCTTCGCAGAAAAGGCCTGAGCCTCTCGGGCGGTGTGGAGGGCCCGGTTAGTCTTAGGAGCGCGTTCCAGGGGGAGAGTTTCTCTGGGCTGCTGCCTCCCGGCTTCCAGAAGGAGCAGCCAGACCGCTGTCCTTCCTGGCTCGCCAAGTTCGGTTGGAAATTCTTTCTGCCCCGAGGCAGCCGGGAATGTGGGGAATGTGGGGTGGACCCTCGGAGCCCCTTCTGAGAATTGCTCTGCCCTGGTGCCAGAGTGGTGGTCTGGAGTGAGCGGGGCTCTCCAGACAGCCAGGACCCCACGTCTGGGCCCCGGCCTGGGGTCGTTCCCTTTTTCTGCTGGAACACTTTGGTGCAGTGGCTGGCCGGGCAGGGCGCAGGGTCCCCAAAGGTACCCAGGCAGGAAGCAGGACTCCGCCCAGCCTTGCTGAAGTTCTGTCCTCTAGAAGAACCAAATGCAGTCCAGACGGGGCCTTTGGCTCCACCTGGGAGGTGACCCAGGCCGTTCCCTAGGGTAGCAGGAGGGATCCCTGCCGGGAACAAGCTGTGTGACGCCGAATAGGTTCTTTAACTTTGAATAGGTCCTCAGTTTCTCACTGATCGTAATCCACACGGTAAGGCTGCTGCCGGGGTTGAGTGAATTCGATTCTTAGAATAGTCTGGCATACAGAAAGCATTCCATAAATAGTGATCCACGAGTCTTGCATACAGAAGTACTTAGTAAATAACAGCCGCAGTGGGTTCACAGGTCCTGGCTGCTTTCCTTCCATCTGCCTGGTTTGTTTAGAACACCAGATGCGAGGTTAGATTCCACCTGGGATCTGTGATGTACTCCTGATTGTACCTGTAGACTAGACCTCGGTTTCCTCATCTGTAAAATGGGCACAATCCCAGTGGCCATTTCACAGAGTTGAAACCGCCTACCACAGTGTCCAGAGCACAATTCATATTACCAAGCCCGACTGGGCGGGAAGTATCCCTCCATCCACCCAAGAGAAATGCAAAGAGCTGCTCCTTCTAAGGGCTGACTCAAAACACCCGTGTGTCCCCCTCAGGAAACGGGTTTCGTTTCCAGAAGAAAGAAGAGAGGAAAGTGGGAAGGCAAGAAATCCCAAGTTCACGGCAGCTCCCAGTCTGCAGGTCCGGAATTCAACATGGAGACCTTAGCAGGGTTCCCCCCCCCCAAGTCTCTCTGCGCAGCGGGGTGGCAGGCTGGAGATAGGGCACATCTCAATAGACAGCCGTGGCTCTTTCGGGACTTTAGTGAGTAGCTTGAAAGAACATCACGCAAGCAGGGCTCCCAAAGCTTTCTGTGATAGTATGTGCGTGCGCAGAGCAGGTGACGTCGCCCAGTTAGGGTCTGGCCCACCGACGCGGTGAGATCCTCCAGAGGAACAGGCGCAGCTTCATTCAGTAAAGTAGGGAAATGGCCCAGCAGATCCGCCTGCTCCCCACCTCACCCCACAGCATCCTCCCAGCACCTTAGCATTTGAAGGTCCTGGGAAGTCCTGCGTTTGGAATCCTTCCGCCTCTATTTGACTCAGATTCTCCTTGTAACACGAAGATCCGCCTTTGCGACGCTCTACGGTTTCAGGGCGCGCTTCATGGGGGCGCGAAGCACCTTTGGGTTGGAGGAGGAGGACTTCGAGGGGGGACAAGGGACGACCTCCCTCAACCCTGCGTGCCCCTGGCCGTGCGGTCCTCAGGAGCGTCTGCAGCTGGTTGGGCCCCTAGAATCCAGGAACAACCATAATGCAAAGAAGAGACGTTTTCAAAATACCTGGACTGACTGGAGAAACCAACCGGGGGCCAGTCCAAACCCGGGGGGAATGTGATACATAACAAGAGCCATTTGGGGGGAAAATGGAAGAAAATAATTTGGAGGATTATTGAGTGCCAGAACCCCAAAGCTATAAACAGGATGTTTGAACCGATTTCAAGCAGAAAGGTCACAATCTGCAATTTAAATGTGGCTAGTTGCCTTTTCTCTTGGTTATGGTTGAATGCTACCAATTAGTGGAAGCCTGTGTGCCTGCGCTGTGTGTGTGTGTGTGTGTGTGTGAAGTTTTCCAAAGAGCACACCAGGCCTCTCCATCAGGCTGTGTTGGCCTAAGACCCCCAAACCCACACAGGGCGGGCAGATCCTTCGAGGACACAGAGGACTCTTCTGCTACACAGTGAGAACTTTCTTCCTCTTTCTGGAAAAATATAAACAGAACTGAACACACCCTGGCTCCCGTCAGCCAAGTGCAGTGGTTCAACCCAGAAGAAACGAGTCATTGACAATCAGGCCAGAGCCGGGTTTGCCCCAAGCCCCAAGCGTGTCCCCTGCTACTTATGAACACTGACCTTATTTTTTGGTTTGGTGAGTACCCGGGGTGGGGGCGTGTTCCACCCGAGATCAGCTTTGTGGCTTGAGGCCTTTGCTGGTGGACAAACAGCTAGAGGGTTTATTTTGTGGCAGTTTCAAGAGCTGGCAGTGAGGTGAGCCTGCCTGTCCCTCTCCTGATGGAAGGAATGTCACACAGAGGAGGCTAAATCGGGAGTGGCCACCAGGACAGGGTTTCCCAGACTTGAACCTGCAAGAATCACCTGGGATCCTCTGTTCAAATGCAGATTCTGACTCTGTAGCCTAAGTGGAGCTTGAGATTCTACATGCCCAGCAAGCTCCTGGGTGAGGCCCAGGCCTTAGGGTCACATGTGGATAGTCGGGCTGCAGAACCCCGGCCCTCGCACCCCATATCCTACACCATGGTAGTGTTCCAGAGCCCGGCTGCCTGGTGACCTCGTGCGCCTTTGGGGTATTGGAAATGCAGCTAGTGAGACGAAAGAACTGAATTTTTTTGGAGAAACACTTTACTTTTTTAAATGCTTTGAAAGATAAGCTTTTTGCAGGAAATCTCAAGAGTATATAATATCTGAGTTATGATCTTTCATTTTGTAGAAGCGCAAACTTAAATCTAGTATTGGAAGGCTTATCAAACCTTTGAAATAAACATGGAATGGAAAGGAATACATACATACATACATATATCTGATATGCATCTATATGTATGCATATTTATATTTTTATATATAATACATACATAAATATTCTAGAATTTTACATGAATTTCGACATTAACTTTCAAGTTGTTTTGAGTATAAATTAAATTTTCCCCTTGAAAAAGCAAGTTAAAATTCAGAAATGGACAAAGAAGAGTCTCAGATTATCTTAAAATGAAATGTTCTTTTTGCCCCCAGTTTTACTGACATGCTATTAACAAATCAAGATTACACATATTTAAAGTATACAATATGCTGGGCCCAGTGGCACATGCCTGTCATCCAGTGGCTCAGGAGGCTGAGGCAGGAGGATCACAAGTTCAAGGCCAGCCTCAGCAATGTAGCAAGAACCTAAGCAACTTAGTGAGACCCTGTTTCAAAAATTAAAAAATAAATAAATAAAAAGGACTGGAGATGTGGCTCAGTGGTTAAGCACCCCTGGGCTTTTTGAAAGCTGAATAATATTCCATTTTGTGTATATCATTTTCTTTATCCATTCAGTCACCGATGGGTGGTTGGGATGAGAGTGTATCTTGGCTATTGTGAACAATTTTGCAATGAACTTGGAAGTATAAATAGCTATTGAAGACATTGATTTCATTTTCTTTGCATATATACCCAGAAAGGCCATAGCTGGATCATATCGTAGCTCTATTTTTAATTTTTTGAGGCACCTCCATATGACTTTGCACAATGGCTGCACCCAGGGCACCCCACCAGCCGTGTAGAGGGTTCCCTTTTCTTGGCCTCCTCAGCAACACTTGAAATGATATCACACCGTGATTTTGTTTGCATTTCCCTGCTGATGAATGAGCGAGTACCTTTCCATATATTTCTTAGCCATTTTTATGTCTTCTTTGGAGAAATGTCTTTTCAAATCCTTGCCCATTTTTAACTGGGTTATTTGCTTGGTTCAGATTGTAAATTGGGCTTAATGTTAGTTATCTTCAATTTAAGTAGCACAAGTAGCTTGTGGCTGCTGCATTGGAAAGCACAGCTTCAGACAGTAGCTTGCTCTTGGGTCCCCGTCATGTAGCAGAGAGCCTGGTTCGTTCTGGGTCCTTAATACATATTTACTGATACATTTTTGTAGACTAAAAATAATTGGAGAAGGAGTTTTAAATCATGTTTATGAGAATCCTACATTGTAAACCTCCAGTTCTCTTGAACTGCCAGAGACCTATCAGTTGGCCATTTTAAGTCAATTGCAGAAAGAATCAAGGGCGTAGCTGGATCCAGGGCTAAGTCATCAATTTGCTCTTTCTTGTACCTTTGTCTGCCTTCTGGTTCACCCCACTGGGCTCCAACCAATACCACAGGTAGCATCTGGACCTCCTACCTTACAGCCTATGACCACAGGTAACAGGGCTGCTTCCCACCAACACCACTTAGAAAATTCTCAGGGTAGTTCTCTGATTGGCTGAGCTCAGGTCAGAACAATTCTTGGACCAATCACATGACCAGAAAAATTCTCAGGATAGCTCTCTGATTGGCTGAGCTCAGGTCATGGGGAACAATTCTTGGACCAATCACGTGGCCAGAAAATTCTCAGGGTAGCTCTCTGATTGGCTGAGCTCAGATCAGGTGGAACATGCTCAGCCCAATCACATGGCTAGAACCATGACCTTCCAAGGCTGGCCTGGCTCAAGGGTGTCCCTCTACACTCAGGAATGGAGTCCCCCAGGCACACAGGGTCAGAGAAGAGGGGAGCAGTTCCTGTAGGATGGGCTGTGTTCTACTGGACGAGTAAAACCATAAATCCAGCTTACGCAGATGGTGGTGGAGACGTCTTTCCTTGCACGGGACCATGGCTGTGGGGTTGCCCTCTCCCATCATGTCCAAGGCGAACGAGAATACTAACTGGCTTCCCTCTGGTCTCCCTGGCCCTGCTCCCTTATAGAGGCAGTGGGTTCTCAGAACCAAATCAACCCAAAGAAGGGCAACACCGGGAAGAGCAGGCTGAGCAGGAGTTTTGGAGGTGAGAGACAGAAGGATGGAAAGTGTGTTCCAGGGGGAGGAGCGGCCTGTGCAAATGGCAGGAGGCAGACGCGGACTGTGGGGGAGGACAGCCAGTCTGTGAAGGAGCTGCCTGGTGGGACCAGGGCAGGAGGCGGAGCCGAGGCCAGGCAGCTGAAGACCCCGGCACTGATGGGCGGTGCCTGGGCTCTCACCTCCGGGTGCCAGGAGGACCCCGGGACGCTCAGGCGGGGCTGGGGAGGAGCCGGACCTGCGTGCTGTCCACCAGCTGCGGCCGGGTCCGGAGAGTGGACGGATGGCAGGCAGGCAGAGCGCCCAGGACCCGGAGGTCTTGAAGAGGAGGCAGCGGGGCACCGAGCTCGTTCTGGGCGCCTGTGCTCCTTCCCGGCCTCAAGCTCAGACCACGGCCAAGCCCAGCCCTGGTCTCGGAGGCACCGCTTCCCAGGCCTGTGACAAGGGCAGGGGACCTACCTTCCCTGAGCCTCGGTTTCACCCTCTGGATAAGGAGGTAGGAATACCTGCCTGGCACAGTACTCGCCAGACCCTGGACCTGCGCACGGTCGGGTCTCAGCAAATGTCCCCGTGGCTGTCCATGGCTGCGACTCCTGTGCGTATTGACCTGCAAGGGGCCCAGCAATGAAGACATAAGGGGAAAATGACATTCAAAAGACCGAGGCTTCTTGGCGCCGCTCTGTAACCGGGTCAGGCTGACTCCGGAGAACTCCCAGGTAAAAATCCTCCAGCCCCGCGGCTCTGTCTCCTCCCAGGAGACTCGCGGGTCTAAATTGGAACTTGCTGGAAGAGGCCAATTTCTAAGAGCATTTCCCCAGAGACTGGCCTGGCCTCTCCGGAGAGAATGAGGGCATGTGCTGCCATTTAGGATCCATCTGGAATTGACCCCTTAGGCAGGCCCCACGGCCACATGTCCCAGTGGAAAGTCCCCAGGACAGCCTGGGCCTGCAGCCTTCAGTTTCCACAAGTTTGAGAAAGTCACTTCACCTCTCTGGGCCTCAGTTTCTCCATCGGCAGGGTGGAAACAGGACCCCACACACACACCCAGGGGTGTCGTGGGGATCAAGTCTACCAATGCATGTGGTGATACGCAGATAAGATCTGGATCCTGTCCCCAGGGGAAGGCTTGCGGTCCAGAAAACGGAATACACAGTGCTGGTCCTCTCATAAGAGGTATGTCGATGGAGGTTTAATATGACCTTTCCATGGAAGTCAGGATCTAACTTGAGGTAATGGAGGTGAATCTCACCATTCTCTGGATAATCACACACGCTTAAAGTGACCATCCATACATGGCCCGTCTATTTGTTGTAGAAGGATAAAAATTCAGAAGTAACAGTATTTTGCTTGTGGATAGCTATTATCATCTGCATTTTGAAGATGAGTTCAATGAAGCTAAAGAGGAAAGATGACTTGCCCAAGGTCCTACCCTTAGGAAGAACTGGATCTAAGACTTGAACCCAGATCTAACATGGAAACCTCATTCATGTCATTAAAATACACCACGTGGAACATCTTTAGATGTGTGGCCATCAACCAGCCCAGAGAGACTATTTGGAAGGGTTCGTGAGTCCATAAATACTAATTGAGCAGCTACTAAACGCCAGAACAAATCAGACCATTCCTTCCCTTATGGAGCTCAGAGTCCAGTGGGAAAGATAGCCATGCAGTAAATAATTACAACAGGGGTTCTTAAAGACTGCACTCCCTGGCCCTCCCATAACCTTATGGAATAAATTGATGCTCATTTTATCTTCTGTAAAAATCGCTGACTGATCCCAGGGGCTACTGATAACTAGCAAGCTGAGACCATTCTTCCTTCTCTCCCTCCCTCCCTTCCTTCCTCCCCTTCCCTTTCTCTTTAGCCTCCACGGAGGTCTCTGCCCATAAGCCTCCAATCCCATCCGGGTGCCTGCTTTGCGGGGGCCTGGATCGCTGGGGCATCCTGCAGAGGCGAAGTCCACACGGGCCAGCCCTGGGAAGGTGACGGATGCAGGGTAGGGCGGGGGGGCATCCGCTAAAATAGAAACAATCCCATTTCCCTCGCGCTCACTCCGGGGAGGGGGGGCTCATCGGACCCCCCTGAACCTGTTGCCTCGCTTGCAAAATAGGAATAACCATGTTAGCTCTCGCCCTGAGCTGTTGGATTCTGTGGGAATTAAATGAGATGATTTAGGCTCAAGGGGCCACCACAGGGCAGGCAGGATGGCGGGCGTGGGGAGCTGCCGGGAGCCCCTCTGTGGTCCCCATAGGCTCCCCAGGGGCCCCCACACCTCCTTGTGTAGAAATTGGACCCGAGGGAGACCGGCCTGTTTTCTCAGCTCACAAATGTGTTCCCAGCCAAAGGGACCATATTTTGGCTACCGTGTGTGGTGTCAGCGTGGCAGGTTGACCATTATCTGGGTCATTTGATCCCCGGAATCTGCCCAATCAGATAATTTGGGAGGCTCACCTCTCTCTGTGTCTCCGGATCGCATGTCCTGAGCCACGGCCCTTGTCCCCACCTGGCCTGGTTCTGTGGCGACGATCCCCTTCTCAGTGAGCCTGAAATGGAAGCTGGTTTCGGGCGGCGTGTTGAAGCTGGTCCCGCTCAGAGGGAGAGTTCATGGGCCACCTCACCCGCAGGAGGCCCAGGATGGCGACTGGACATCTCTAAGACTAGAGGTTCAAATGCCGGAATTTGCAAACGTTTACATTTGAAGGACACTTTTCATTCGGTCCAACGTGGGTACAAATAATACGCTCACAGCCAGGAAGCCAGCCACGCCCACACCACCTAGGTTGACAGTAGGGGCGTCCCCGGTCCCCAAGGCGCAGCCCCCTCCTGGAAGCCACTTCCAGCTCCGATGTACCCTTCACCCAACTCCCGTCAGCTGGTTAGATTTGCAATGTTTCGCATTTTGCATAAATGGCCGCAGATCCCAAGCCTGGCTTTGGGTCTGACTTCTTTGAATGGCACGTGTGTGACATTTATCCATGTGATCGCGGGAGCCACGACTCACTCCTTCTTGCTGCTGGATGGTGTCTCAGTGAAAGAAGGCGACACTACTGATCACGCCCTATTGCTGGACCTTCTGGTGGTCTCCAGTTGGGGGTTGTGACACAGAGCTCTTCCGGGTGTATCTTTTGTGCAAATAGTGACCATTCGTGCTAAGAATCAAAATTTCGGCTATTTAAAAATATCAGTTAGGGCTGGGGGCCTAGCTCAGTGGCAGAGCACTCGACTAGCCTGCAGGAGGCCCTGGGTACCATTCCCAGCAGCCCCCCCCAAAAAAGCAAAGAAAGAAGGAAAGTAATACATACATCATATGGCGCATCCCAGCAGCTCCGGAGGCTGAGGCAGGAGGATCTCAAGTTCAAAGCCAGCCTCAGCAATGGCGAGGCCCGAAGCAACTCAGCAAGACCCTGTCTCTAAATAAAATACAAAATAGGGCTGGGGACGTGGCTCAGTGGCCGAGTGCCCCTGAGTTCAATCCCCAGCATCAAAAAAAATATGCATATACGAATTATAAAGGGATGACATTGTAACACATCAGTCTCGTTCACAATGACATAAACATGCTTTGGGATTGGGAAAGGGAGGGGAGAAGCCACATTAAGCCACATTTAGCCACATCCTAAAGTTGTTGTTCCCTGGCCTCTGGGATGTGCCCCAGCTGTACCGAGTGCTCCTGTGGACAGTCCTGGTCCTCTGGAAGGAAGCAGAGGTTCCTGCAGATTTTGTGGGAAGAGCAATGAAGCAAGGTCCCATAGACACTCTCAGACCCTCTCATGTGACCTCAGACAGCTAACTCACCCGGTCCAGTCTCAGGGCTTGCACCTGCAGAGAGATCTTAGATGTTTCCAGTTCTCAAGTAATTTGAGACCACAGTTGGTAATTAACCATTATGTTATTTATAGTTCCCACGGGTCCGCTGCTTACATTGCTTTAAACGAGTCCTATACACTATCTCATTTAATGCTTCAGAGATGCAATGGAGGAAAAGAATTGAAATGTTGAGACAGCCGAAGCTCAGAGAGGTTGAGTTCCTGACTCTAAGACACACAGCCAGCAACCAGCACCACAGGGGGAGGAACGAGGCGTGTTTCATGCTGGCCTGTGCGCCCTGCTGCTGCCTCTTTCTTTTTTCCTTTAATGAAATATTCCAGGCACTCAGACACGTGCCGAGAACAAAACAATGAACATCTATGTATCCACCAAACTGTCTGGGAAACAAAGCTAAAAATAGCCTGACGCTCTGCAGCCTCCCTGTCCACCCAGCCTCTCCCAGAAGAACTTGGTCACCGTCACCCCCAGCATGTGTCCATGCTCCACCAATAGATGGAACTGCACTCGTAAAAATCTGGGGGACAGCTTTCGGGGATTTTGAGCATGGGTCCTTTGGGGTGTGGCTATCTCCCCCGACCCCACGCTATATTTTTTGAGATTTCCCCACAATGATTCATGGAGTTCTAGTGCATTTCTTTTCACTGTTACCCTTTAAGAATATTCTGGAAATGATCCATCGCATTTGCTTATTGACAGGCATTTAGATTCTGCCCAGATTTTCACCATCCAAAAGTGCTGTTGTCTCTGTTCTTTGTACTGAGATTTTGACGGACAAGCTGTCCTGATCATACCAGAATGTCCTTTCCAAGTGCATAGATTGAAATTCTACCCCTTAAGGCGACAGTTTGAGGAGGTGGGGCCTTTGAGGGGTGGGAGGTCAGGAGGGCGGAGTCCCCATGATTGAGACTAGGGCCCTTGGAAGAGCTGGCCAGCCCCTTCCACCATGCCAGGACTTCAAGAGAAGGTCCTTCCAGATGTGGAACCTGCCAGGGCCTTGATCTCTGACTTCCCGCCTCCAGAACAGCAAGAGAGACATTTCTGCAGTTCAGGGTGTTTTGTTACAGCAGCGCACATGAACTTAGACACTGATACATTTGCGATGATGCTGCATGGTTTAATTTTTTTTTCCTGAGCATCTATTATGTCCAAAGTCTGTGCCGGGTGCTGGGGATGAAGAAGCTGATCTCTGAGAGACCCAGCTCTGGATCTCTAGGAGTCGAGGTGGGAGACCAAACCTCAACCTTGGCCAGATGGGGTTGGGGGTGCTTAGGACTCACGGTCACAATAGGTGGCAGCTCATGTAAATCCCACAGGTACAGTCGGCCCGTGGTAAACGTTCTAGAGGTGCTCGTCACCTCATCTGCACAAAAGCTTCACAAGGTTGGAACTATCACTGTGTCCGTTTTTAAAAGATGAGGCTCAGAGAGGTTAAGTAATTTACCCGAGGCCACCCAGCTAGGAAGTAGCAGAGCCAGAGCTCCATCCCAGGTCCTCCATCTTGGCCTGGGTGTCAGCTTACACATCTGAATGCCAGGTCCCTTCTTGCCACTGGAGAACACCTCCAGCAGAGGCAGGTTACTTACCACCCGACCCGGGTGGCTCACTACCACCCATTCTCTCCTTCTGCTTCAGCCACTCAGGAAATTAGAGCACATTCTATTTCTAGAATGGCAGCGATGGACAGGTGGGTGACCCTCCTGTGAACGCGACTCAGAGGTGCTACTGGTTCTCGCGCCCGGAAACTCTCTGACATCACCCCGTTTTGATCCTCCTAATTTATTTCAAAATTCACGTTGCCTCTTCTTCCTTCCCGAGTCCCGTGGCGGATTTGGGCCGGAAATGATAAAATCTGGAGCTGACACCCGGAAGCTGGAGAGAGAACCGGGTCTTCTCAGAAACCTGGAGAGAGATTGTGGGGGGGGGTGTCAGAATTTGTTCCTGGATGGAGTCCAAAAGGAGCAGGTGTCACCCCTTCCCGCCAATATCCACCGATCGATCGATCTATTGTGTCAAACTCCTCCAATGTTATTGCTCACATTTTATAATCATAATCCGTCCAACACCAACAATGGGGTTAAACAAGGATCGGAGGCACCCTGGCAACCCCAAGCCTGAGGCAAAAAGAGGAAGAACAGAAGAGGATCGAGGCAGACGGGGGAAGTTGAAGGAACAGACGTGGAGCGCTGGGAACACCCACCTACTGCACCCGATTCCACTCTCTTGTCAACACTGGTTCCCATTCTACAGACTAGGAAAACAAGACCAGAGAGGTTAAGTCACCTACCCCAGAGCACACAGCTCATAACTATGGACTTCGAATGGCAAAAATGAACACAGGAAAATGCAGGGCTCCTACTTATATTTGAATTCCAAGTAAATAATGCAAAACAAATTAGTACAGGTATGTGCCATGTGCAATTTCAGACTAAGATTGAAAATGTAACTTAACGTGGCCGACTGTTCTCACCTGTAGTTGTCCCCGAAACTCAAAGTCAGTGCTCCTAATTATTTCTCAGACATCCCGTTTCCTCTGGAGGACATGGGACCATGACCAGCTGATTGGTTGCTCTGCGGGCCCTCCGTATTATATCATATGATGATCAGTCCCCTATGTTCACTGTTCCCATTTGGGAATGAGGAGACCTGGGCTCACCGTGATGAAGTAATTTGGTCCTCATCCTACAAGCAGAAAGCAGCTGAGGCGTCACTTGAACCCTGCTCTGATTTGCTCCAGAAATTGACAACCACGAGATTTTTTCAAAAGTTAAGATTTAACACATGCACAGAAAAGTGCTAGAATGTAATACACAGGTCAATGACTTATCACAAGCTCCTGTGTAGCTACCAACCAAAGGAAGAAAGAAAAGATGCCCATCTCCGCCAGGTGACCCATCATGAGATAGGCACTTTCCCCAGGGAGTCCCTGGGAATCCTCTGAGGATGGACATGACCATCACCGTTTACAGATGAAGATACAGAGGTTCAGAGGAGGGCTGCGCCTTGCTCAAGGCCACAGAGCTTGCCAGGCAACAGGCTCAGAGAGGGAGAGTGATCACCCAGAGGTCACACAGCTAAAACCTATCAGCCCCTGAAACAACAAACGAAACACCAGTAAACAAAACTGCCGGTTATTGGGTGTTTACAGTTTGCAAGGCACCGTGCTAAGGCCGGGGGCGGGGGTGGGGGAGGAGGAGGAGCGGTAGCTGTGGCGGCGGCGGCGGCGGCAGCAATACTCTGCCATTTATGGAGTGCTCACTCAGTGCCAGGCGCTTTGGCCCTCTGCGTAAGCGTCTCAGTTAATTCTCCCAACAACCCTGCGACGTGGGTCTCGAGCCCATTTTACAGACGGGGAAACCGAGGCGGGAGGCCGCGGGTCGGCCGGGAGCTCCGCGGGGGACCGGCCCGGGGCTGCCCCGCCGGGCGGAGGCCGCGGGAGGCCGGGTGGCACGCAAGGAGTTAACGCAGGCAGTGCTGTGGCTCCGTGCAGAGCGCCGGGCTGGGCGCGCGGCTGGCGGCGGCGGCGCGGGAGCCGGGCTGGAGCCGCCGCGTCCCGGGGAGCCGGGGGCCGGCGAGCGAGCGCGGCGGCCGGGGAGCCCGCCAGCCGCAGGCCGGGCGGCCGGAGCCCCGCGGGCAGCCGCAGCCCGCGACCCGCACGCGCCGGGCGGGCGTCCCCGGGCGGGTCCCGAGCCGGGCCTCCTTGGCGCGGGGCACCCGCAGTGCCACCCGCCCGCGCTCGGGCTCGCGGATCGCGGCGCCCGCTGCCGCTGGCTGCCGCCCGCCTCCCCGGCTGGCCGGCTGGCGTCGCCACCGCCTCCCGACCGCCGGCCGCCGCTGTCGCCGCTGCTGCAATCCGGGCGCGCACGCTCCCACTTCCCCGCTGGGGGCGCGGAGGGAGCCCCGGGCAGCGGCGCCCGGGCGGTCGCCTCGGGGCCCGGCCGGAGCGGCGCGGTGGCGGCCAGGCCGGCGGCTCGGCTCCCCGGAGGCGCTGCAGCAGCCGCCGCTGGAAGGCGCCCCCCGAGCGGGCGCCCCGCCGACCGCAGGCGCGGAGAGACCCCGGGCGCCTGCTGAGCCCGCTGGCGGAGTTTGCAAGTGGCGGCGACTCCTCAGGTAAGACCCGGGCCCTGGACCTGCCTGGGAAGGACGCCGCCCCGGCTCTGGGCTTCCAGTCCCGGCGCTGGCCCGCAGGCGGGGGCTCCGCGCCCACAGCGGGGCGAGAGAGGAACGCAGTGGTGACAGCCCAGCCCCGGTAGATGACAAACTTTCCTCTGGCGGAGGATGGGATATGGTGGCTCCTTCAGGCTCCCTTCCCTGGGCATCCCGCTGGTCCCCAAAGCGCGCCCTCCGGGTTTCTGGAGCTGAGCTGGGCCGGGAGGACGCAGGGTCCCTGCCACCTGGGTGTGTTAGCCACCCGCTCTGGGGTGGCTCCAGTTCCCGGCGGAAGGAACCGAGTTGTATTTACAAGTTGACTCTCTGAGGTGCTGGTTGGGGATGATACTCTGGTGAGTGAGAGTCCCTGTCGTCCGGAACCAGCAGCCAGGCTACCGGGCAAGGTTTGTGCACAGTGTTTGCAGACTAGCTTCTGGGCATTCTGAGGTGTGAGTGTGGAGGGAGGGAGGGAGGGAGGGAGGGAGAGAGAGAGAGAGAGAGAGAGAGAGAGAGAGAGAGAGAAGGAGAGAGAGAGAGAGAGAGAGAGAGAGAGAGAGGAGAGAGAGAGAGAGGGAGAGAAGGAGAGGGAGAGAAGGAGAGGAAGAGAAGGAGAGGAGAGAGAGAAGGGAGAGAAGAGAGAAGGAGAGGGAGAGAGGGAGAGAGGGAGAGAGGGAGAGAGGGAGAGAAGGAGAGGGAGAGAGAGAGAGGAGAGAGAGAGAGAGGGAGAGAAGGAGAGGGAGAGAGAGAGGGGGGAGAGAGAGAGAGAGAAGGAGAGGGAGAGAAAGGGAGAGAAAGAGAAGGAGAGGGAGAGGGAGAGAAGGAGAGGGAGAGAGAAAGAGAGAAGGAGAGGGAGAGGGGAAAGAGAGAGAGAAGGAGAGGGAGAGGGAGAGGAAGAGGGGGGGGAGAGAGAGAGAGAGAGAGAGAGAGAAGGAGAGGGAGAGGGGGAGAGAGAGAGAGAGAAGGAGAGGGAGAGGGAGAAGGAGAGAGAGGGGGAAAGAGAGGGAGAGAGAAAGAGAGAGGGAGAGGGAGAGAGAGAGAGAGAGGGAGAGAGAGAGAAAGAGAGAGAGAGAAGGAGAGAAGGAGAGGGAGAGAGGGAGAGAAGGAGAGGAGGAGAGGGAGAGAAGGAGAGAGAGAAAGAGAAGGAGAGAAGGAGAGGGAGAGAGAAGGAGAGGGAGAGAGGGAAAGAGAGAAGGAGAGAGGGAAAGAGAGAGAGGGAAAGAGGAAGAGAGCGAGAGGAAGAGAGAGGGAAAAGGGAGAGAGGGAGAGAGGGAAAGGGGGGGAGAGAGACAGAGAGAGAGAGCTGGAGGCTGGGACTGGGGAGAAGGGCTCCTTCAGTCAGTGCGCCCCCATCCAAGCCCTTCCAGCAGCCGAAGCATCATTTTTGGAGCCCACTCTCCGCTGTAGCAGAGCCACTGGGAGGGCTGGAGGTCACCACCCACCCCTACCGCGCCCAAAGGGATCCTCTTTAGGTGAGATGCAGGGGGCAGTTTCGGGGGCTGCTCCCTGGGACCATCCAGACGGCAGCCTGGGAGGTGCGAGCTCTGCAGCAGAGGTTCTGGAAGAGCTCAGGGGTAGCCAGCCCCAGCTCTGGGGAGGTGGGCAGACGCCCCACGCTCCAGGCCCCTGGGCACTCTGCTGAGCCCTGCAGAGCCCTGTACAGCCAGAGAGTTCGGCCAGCTTATTTTTCCTCCCAGTGAAGAGCATGCCCCGAAGAGGCCACCTAGACCCCAGGGATCATTTTGGAGCTCTCCCTGTGGCCACAGCCACCTAAAGGACACTGTGTTTCCTTGCTGGGGCCCCAACCGGAGGCAGAGGTCGTCTTGATGTTCTGGTGCATACCTGCTATACCTGTGAGACAGGGATTGGACGTGCTGGTGGCCAAGCCCCACAGTCAGAACTCATCCCTGGCCCTGTAATTGTCCCCTGCTGGGGCTCAGTACCTGCCTCTGGAGAGTGGCATTGCTGTGTGCTTCTCAGTTCTTGGGACGTGTGGTGGGATTTTGAGAAACTCCTGCCCTTGTTGGGATTCTGATCTGTGGACAGGATAGAATCTTCTCCTAGCTGCCAAAACCCCGGAATTCCTTAGGGACATCAGAGGCCAGGGCTTGACTCATTGAAAAAAGCCCCAGCTCCAGATCAGGAGGTTAATTTGCTGTGTGTCTTTGGGCAACTCACTAGACCGCTCTGGGTTCTAGCTGCTGCTTCTCTAAAGTGAAGAGGTTTCATGTATCCTCGGAGGGTCCCGTTCAGATACTCCACGGCCCCCAGCAGTGTCCCAGAGGAGGTTTTCAGCACCCAGGAGTTGGTGTGATTTGGTGTTTAAGAGGCCCAGGAGAGACCGGATCCAAGTTTGACCAGAGGCTCCCCCTCCCAGCTCCTGCACCCCTGTAAGATGGCGGGTCCCCGGTTCCTGCTTTGGGAGGGTGCTAGGCTGCTGACTGTGGTCTAGCAACGCAGAGGGCTCAACACTGATAGCAACCGGCTGTGTGGGCCTCTGGGTGCTGTTTCCCGGGGGAGGCTGACTCTGTCCCACCCAAGCACCAGGGGATCCTCCGGTGGGGACAGGGCCCTGGCTCTCCAGTCACCTGATACCTGCAGTCCCCGCCCCCTCTCTGCTGCTTCATAAAACACCACTGGACCAGCTGCTCCTGGTGGGGAGCCCAGGGCGTCTGGGAGGCCTCTGTGCACCCAGCTGCTGCGTCGCCATGACAACAGGAAGTGGAGGTAAGCTGTCTCCATGGCTTCAACTTTGCAGCTGTCTAGGGACCCAGGGCAGAGAAGTTCAGTGCTGTGTCCGGCATCAGTTTTGCTTCTTTCCGGTTGGTCTTGAGCTCAGGGGACAGCCCTGGGTTCCCGTGGGAAACCCTGGTGGGATGGCTGACCCCAGCCGGGCTGGTTGGGCTGTCGCGGAGTGAGGGCGTCCCTCTCAGGCTCCCTGCCCCCGCCGTGGTCTGTGCACTGGGCTCAGGACCCTGAGGACATGGCCAGCTTGCTCTCCTGGTAGGGCCGGGGTGCGCGCGTGCACGGGCGTGTGAAGCTGGCAGGTGCGTGCATTCTCGGGATGGCGACGTGGGTGAGAACCCAACGTGTGCGTGCACGCGTGTGAACGGTGTCAATCCGAGCGTGTGCCAAGTGTCTGACGGAGTCACACGTGCGGGCTTGGGAATGCGTGTGCGCGCTAGAGAGCCCGGAGACGTGAGTCGGCGCAACGCTGTGCGCGCGCTTGCCGGGGTCGGGGATGTAACTGCGCTCTGCGTGTGTGTGTCACCTAGCAGGCGAACCCCTGCACGGGCGCACCCGTGTGCGGGAAGCTGCGTGGCAACACCTGAGTGTGAGACGCGTGTGTGCCTAGGTGCAGTGGCTATCAACCTGCACCCAGAGGTGGACCTGCTGTCCACACACGACCAGGCGGGCCTTTGGGTGTTTGCCAGCACCTGCAGGAGCCTGAGCGTACGCACGTGTGCGGTTGGTGCTGTGCACTCGGGCACACCTGTGCCTGTGTGTTTTCCAGTGTATCTCTGTGCGTGTGCAGGTGCAGCACCATACACGCCTTCGAGTGTGCGTGCGTCTGTGTCCTGTCTCTGTGCGTGTCACTAGGTACAGGGGTGAGTTCCTGAGCCTGTGCGCCTGTGACTGTCAGAGTGCGATTGTGTCCGCACACACGTGTGTATGTGTGTGTACACTTTTGTGTTTCTCGGTGCGCCCCCGTGGGCAACTTTGCACACTTGGTTGAAGCCCTCCGTGTGTGCTTCTCTGCGTTGGTGCCTGGGTGTGCCGGTGGTGGGGTACACGGTGTCTGTGTGCTTGTGTCTCGACTGAGTGTGTGAACTGCGGTGTGATCTCTGGGCCCGTCTCCTGTGCGTGTGTGTGAGCTGCTGACTGCACGCCGGCAGGCTGCGCTGCCTCTCCTGGCACACTCTCTGGGTGTGCATGTGTGTGCTTCTGGGTGTGTTTGCCTGGCTGTGCGGCAGCATGAGTTTTGCACACGCCCCGCGTGTGCCTCTGTGTGCTTCCGAGCGTGGACATCTGCGAGGGTGTGTCTGGGTGTCCGACAGGCCGCTAATTCTCGAGGGGGTGTGCGAACACCTGTGTGCTTTCAGACAGGCCCGTCCCTGAGCCGGCGGGGTCCCCTGCTCTGCGGGTCTGAATTGTACCCGGGCCGGGCGCCTTCCCGGTGCTGGTTTGGTGATCGGTGCCGGCTCCCAGCAGCCTTGGCGGTTGCGCGCTCCTATTTCCAAGTGCCAGCGCTGCCTGTGCTCCAGAGCCCTGGATGGTCCGCGGCTGCCCCAGCCCCAGCCCTCTCGCCCGCCGCCTCCACTTAGGACAGTTGCTGTGCAGACTTGCACATGTCGAAAGTGCAGGTAGAATTTTAGGCAGAAGGTCTGAAAATAGGCAGCCGAGGATGCGCTGAGCGTCTCGACAGCAGAGCTTCTAATTAGGAGCAACTTGTTTTCCTTAAATAAACAAATCAAGTGAGGAAAGAGATTGCCTGAGATTAATGGCTCCCCCGAGCAGGTCCAGATGTTGAAGGAGGGAAACTGGGCTGGGGCGTGAGTGGGGCTTGGGTCCCCGGGGACTGAACGCACGTGGCGCTCAGGATCCTTCAAGATCTTGATCAGGAGCTGATGAGGCTGGGGCTGGAGGGGACACCGCCGTGGGGGACCCTGTCCAAGGTCAGGCAGGTGCCTGGCTGCTGGCCCCGAGCCCTCCCTCCCTCGCCGATGCCCTTAGTCACCAGAATTCGCTGTGCTTCTCATCAACAGGCAGCATGTTCATGCCCTCCTTCCTCACCTGGGTCCAGCCTGGGACTAACCTTGCCACCCGATGAGGTAGATGTCACCCTGTGTCTGTCCTCTCCTTAGGGAACTCACCTTGCTTTCTTCCCATCCCAACCTGAGCTATGATATCAATAATAGCATTTATGAAGTGTTTACTCGGTACATACGACACGCTGGTGACTTTATAGAAAATAATCGATTACTCAGAGAAACGCTAGGAGATGGTTTCTGTTATAATCTTTTGTTATAATCTGTGAGTCTCAGAGAGGTGAATTCATGTAACTGGGTCACACCGCCTGGAATAAGTCTCATTGGGATTTGCACATAGAGTACCTGGTATCAGACACTGTCGTGGTATTGCCTCCCCAAATGCCAGGAGGCATGTTTGGAATCATTGATGTCATAGCACACAGTTGGCATTTTCCCCTGGGCTCACTTGGAGATTCAGCTGGAAGGAATGAATCACGCCATGGAAGTGAGAAGTATCTGTTTAAATATGGGGCAGTCTGCCCATCCATCCACCCATCCACCCATCCATCCATCCATCCATCCATTCACCCATCCGTCCATCCATTCACCCATCCACCCATCCATCTGCCCATCCATCCATCCACTCACCCATCTATCCACCCACCCATCCACCCACCCATCCACCAATCCATCCATCCATCCACCCACCCATCCATCCATCCACCCATTCATCCATCCATCCACCCATCCACCCACCCATCCACCAGTCCATCCATCCACCCATTCATCCATCCATCCACCCATCCACCAATCCATCCATCCACCCATCCACCAATCCATCCATCCACCCATCCACCAATCCATCCATCCACCCACCAATCCATCCATCCACCCATCCACCCATCCATCCACCCATCCACCCATCCATCCACCCATCCACCAATCCATCCATCCACCCATTCATCCATCCATCCACTCATCCACCAATCCATCCATCCACCCATCCACCAATCCATCCATCCACCCATCCACCAATCCATCCATCCACCCATCCACCAATCCATCCATCCACCCACCAATCCATCCATCCACCCATTCATCCATCCATCCATCCACCCATTCATCCATCCATCCACCCATCCACCCACCAATCCATCCATCCACCCACCCATCCATCCATCCACCCATCCACCCATTCATCCATCCATCCTCCCATCCACCCACCCATCCATCTGCTCACATTCACTCAGCATCGTGCTGACTGATATCAGTGTTTCCTCAGAATCTTCTAAGTGACATGTTCTGTGCTGGGCACTGAGGACACAGGGACAAGATGCCCAGCTCTGTCTTTGAGGAGCGTGGTCTGGAGAGGGCGCAGGAGAGCCTGTGCTCAGGAGGCACATTAGACAGGCCCCGTCCACCTCGCTGGGCTGCCGTGAGGCTCAAAGGAGGTCAAGCTGGCCAAGTGCCTGGCCTGTCAGAATAAATGGCAGCCCTCTTCCTTCTGTCCTTTGCCCTCCTCCTTGCGGAGGAGACAGCTCGACGTCAGAGCCAGAGCAAAGTTGCCGCGGGAGAAACCAGGGGCCTCAGGTCCCAGAGCAGGTGGCCGACCATCCTGGTTTGTCTGAACCCAGGTTTGACCAGGAGGCAGGACTTCCTATGCTAAAAGTGGGAGAGTCTCGCACGGATCCGGGCAAGCTGGTGCCTCATCCCAGAGGACGTGTGGGACCGAGCGGGAATGGACGACCTAGACCAGAGCATCCGCACCCCGGCCTCACCACCCGTCTTTGTCAATAAAGCCCTGCTGGGACGTGGCCACGCCAGGTCCTTTCCACGCCGTCTGTGGCTGCTCCCCTGACTGAGAAAGTCTGCTGACCCCTGCGGTGCAAACCCAGCGGAGGTCCTGAGCCTTGGCCAGGGGAGAGGAGATGG
Organism: Sciurus carolinensis; assembly: GCF_902686445.1. Taxonomy (NCBI): domain Eukaryota; kingdom Metazoa; phylum Chordata; class Mammalia; order Rodentia; family Sciuridae; genus Sciurus; species Sciurus carolinensis. Next base: position 130,366,741 of record NC_062220.1, read on the forward strand.
AGGCAAGCAAGGGGTCTTCCCTGTGGCTGGACCTCTGGGGTCCCAGGCGGTCCAGGAAGACTCTCCGGCTGCTGCGTCCGTGGGCGTGAGACTCCCCAGGGCCACTCAGCAGCAGGGATGGGTGACTTTTTGTCCTCCTGCCTGGACTCAGACGGAGAGCCAGGTCCCCTCCCAGCCCCAACTCCGACAAGGGCATCGGGGCCCCCGGCAGCAGGGACCAGCCCGCTCGGTCCTCCTCCCATCTGGGTTTTCATTTCTCCGGCTCAGCTGTCAAATACTGTCTCGTTGGCTGGTCCCTTTAAATCCTCCGTGTTGTCCCGTACGAGGCCAAAGGAAGAGTCCCTGCGTGGGGGACCGGAGAGACCAGAGTCCCAGGCCTGCCACCCACTGAGCGGGCGGCCCTGAGCAGGTCCCTCCCGCTCTGGGCCTCGGTTTTGCCCGCTGTGGAAGGGGAGAAGAATCGGATGTGGTGATCCAGGGCTTCTCCGGTCTGGTCCTTGTGGTTCCTTCTTTGCTACTTAGTGTAGCTCCCAAAGCATCTCCTCCAAGATGGCCCTGCAAGACCCCGACTGCAGACCCTCCTGGCGAGGAGGATGCTGCTGTCAATCACTGTCACCGATGTTTTCACGGCCTCCGTTCATGGCGGGGTGTTGACACGAAGGGAATCAGAGCTTCCCTTCTCTCGCTGCCTCCTGGGAACAGTCCTGTGCGTTAAGGGGTCCCTGTCTCCTCTTTATAGATGAGGGTGCTAAGGCTCAGAGAGGTTGATTCACTCACCTGGGATCACACAGCCAGTAAGTGGCAAAGCCGGGGTTTGAGGCCAGGTCTGTCCAGCCCCAGAGCAGGTGTCTCAGCCTCTCCTGTCCTCTGCAGAGACACCGCTGTCCTTTGGGTGGTGGTGATGGGCGTTTCTGGAACCCCTCAGAGGACGCTGGCCCTTTGTGCTCCATCATGTAGGGCCTTGGCCTGAGCAGGGCCCGGGCTCCTGCTTGGCGTCCTCGGATGTCAAACCTAGTCTTCAGCCAGACCGGCGTAGTGGAGGGCCCTGCCAGGACAGGGACCTGCTGACCACCAAGGGCCTGGGTGGGGCACTGTTGGAAACACCAGTCATGAGCTGGAGACAGCAGGTCAGCCAGGCTTCTTCCTCTCTGTGTGGTCCCCAAGGCAGGTCCACTGCGCCAAGATGGGCCCATCCCCGCATGCCCCGGGCCAGTACCCTGGCCTCTGCATTCTGAATGCTTGACCTTGAGGGACAGGGGCAAAGTCCAGACCCTCGGGAACACTCGGACCTGGTGTCCCTTCCCCTGAGCTCCCAGGTGTACCCCCACGCCGGCTGCACCAGGCCACTTGTCCTGGGAGCTCAGCCACGGAGCAGAGAGGAAAAGCGAGCCCCCTTCACTTGCCCGCACCGCCTCGGGAAGGAGCCGCATGTCCCCGTGGCTCCTGGTTTGCACGCCGTCCTGATGAGCTCGGTGACCCGATTTCCCGGGGTGAGAGCGTGCAGAGGGAGCACGCGGGAAGCGTGTGGGCGCCGGAGGAAGCACAGTGCCAGCAGCCAGAGCCGCCCCGACGGCGCAGGCGCAGCCGAGGCCCGCGTGAAAACCAGCACAGGCGCGAGGAATCGCCGCTGGGACGCAGCCCAGGCCCGGGGACCCGCCCCCACCTCAGGAGCTGGTGCTCAGCTGGGTATTGTGGGACGATGAAGCTGCTGGCCTCGGCGACACCCCGAGAAATAGCGCAGCCCCCTCTAGGAGGCAGGGCCTGTGTCCCCATGACCGTCTCGTCCTTTTTCCGAGCGTCTGTAGGTCGGTGGAAGAGGTGGGGCTTGGGAGGCGTTGGGGAAAGTCACTTAGACAAATCCAGCTTCAGGCCGCAGCAGCCACTGCACGGGATGGTGGCTCACTCTGACCGCCGGATCCTCCTCTGGACACTGAAGACGGCTGCACGTGGACCACAGCGGCCGTAAAACCAAAGCTGCGTCGTTGTGTGCGCCCGACGGAAGGAACGTCACGGTGGCCTTCCGCTGGTGACACCGGCTTCCGTCGTCTGTGTCTCACGCGGAGCTGAGAGCGCGGGCTGGAGAGCCCCTCCTCATGAGAAGTGAGGTTCTGCACATCACGGGTGTGGCCCGCGGCGAGAGTCCAGCAGCACCCGGGGACAGGATGCTGGGATGGAGTGGGACGAGGCACCTGCCACCTCCTCCTCCGTGCACGCACCCCCGTGCCCCCGCGTGGGCATCGCCTGTGCCAGGGCCTGGTTCGCTCTGGTCCCCCGCAGGAGTGCAGGTTGAGCCTATCTTGGGGACCAAATGGGCTTCATGCTCTCAGTTCAGTCCTAGACAGGCTGTGTGATTCCCGGCAAGTTGCTTGAACTCTCTGTGCCTCTGTTTCCTCATCTGCAAAACGGGGATCATAATGCCTCCCTTGCAGGCAACGAGATGAGACCCAGCGTAGAGCAACACGCTACAGCGGTCACCCAAGGCCAAAGACGCGTCATTTTCCGAAGGGCATGGATAACGGAGAGTCCTGCGAGCGGGAAGGGGCCCCTGGGCTGCTTCTCTGAACCGCTGGGGAGAGGAATCTGCCAGTCTCTGCATCTTCTGCCAATCAGCTGGCATCTCCAGAAGTTCGCTCTTTGGACTCTAGTGACGGACTTGGTTCGAACGTGAATCTGTGCCGCACGTCCCCTGACCCTGGCAGCCTGGCCCCGCCCCGAGACAGGACCGGCACGTGGTGCTCCCTGTTTGTTGAGAGAACAAAAGAAGGTTCTCCACCGAGGTCCAGCCCATAGCCAGGTCTCCCTACGGGAGAGCCACAGTTCCTGGGTCCCTGGCTGTTACCCCCCGGCAAGGTGTGCACCCATCTTCCCTGGGACTTGGAGCAGATCTGTCTCCAAATAAAACCCTATGGTGGCCGGAGGTGGGATGACCAGGGGACGTGCTTTCCAACAAGAGAGAATTTATGGCCCAGTGGCTGTAAGGACCTGGGAGGTGCTCTTCTTGTTTCCTGGCCAGCCCTCGCGACTCGGGGACTTGGAACAGACCCAGAGCCTGCACCTTGGGGATGTCCGCAGCTCAGGGTGCGGTCGGGGAAGGGCCCAGGCTGGATGGGGGCACCGCCGGGCACTGCAGCTGCCAGCCTGGGCTCCACAGCTTTCTCCCCGGCCCGTCCTGCCTCTCTCTGGCTGTCTGACCTGGAGAGGTGTCAGTACTCTGTGCCTCAGTTTGCTCGTCTGTAAATTGGGGATGAAAGCAATCTGCTTCTCCTTGGGGTGGCCGGGAGCGTTATCCTAATTCACGTAAACCCCCAGCACCATGATGGGTGCAGAGTAAGTGCTCCGAAAATATTGACGACTGTTACTATTATCAGTGGGGAGAGAAGAGGTGAAGCCCCCAAATCTCAGAAGAGGCACGACTGGATTTGGATAAAGTGGTTTTCACTTGCTCAGTAATGAAAAGCCGTGAAGAGGTGTCCCGGCTGGGGGTGAGACAGACCATGGGGTGACCACGACCTCAGGCCCGGCTCAGATTATCTCTATGCCAATAAGAGAGATGGAGAGAAAAAGGTGAGCTTCCTCTGAGGGGTTCTCGTCCCCTCCACCTGGAAAGACGGTGGCGTCACAGCAGAGAGGAAAAGAGGGGGAGCAGAGTAGCTGAGACACAGGCTTTGGGGTTTGACAGACGGGGCTCCAACGCCAACTCTGCCACCTACTGGCTCTGTGGCTCTGGGCAAGTGAATGAACCTCTCTGAGCCTCAGTGTCCTCATTCACAAAGTAGAGGCAGAGACCCCTTAACTCGTAGGACTGTGCCCAGGATTCAGTCAGAGAATGGAAGGGAAGCTTTGCTCAAAATGCCAGGCAATACGGACCCCGTCTCGCTGTTCTGTGCCTCCATTGACTCAGCGGTAATGGGGAGAGGGTGACCTGATGTCTCTGGGACAGCAGCAGACATGACGGTGACCTCACGGCTGGAGCGTTTGCAGGAACAGGAAAGGTGCCCAGGAGCGCGGTGGGCGTTCTAATCCATGCCCGGGGCTGGGACTGATCCGCTCCGCGCCTTCACTTCCTCGCATGGAGGACTGAGAACGTGAAGGTCAGACCTGCCTGGAAGGCTGTGTGACAGATGACCAGAACGGACAGGGCCGGGAATGCCATGCGGGTTCCGAGAGTACAGGATGGACATGTTCTAGAAGGTTCCGTCTCAGCCCTTGTCAGAGGGGGGTTCCAGCACCCAGCGCAGGGCATCTCCATTCTCTGGGCTGCTCCCCAGGGTCCGGCCCCAAGGTCAAGGGTGCCTTCCTCTCATCAGTACCCTCGATGCCAGCCCTGGGCTCTGCTGCACCCTGGATGGGGAACTGGCTCATTAGAAGAGGTCAGGCTTTGTCTCATTCAGAAGGAGCCAGGCCAGGCCTCGAGGCCACCAATGGCTTCTCTCTGGACGTCCCTGGTTTTCTGCCTGTTTTTCCCTCCTGGTCACCCCTGGGAAGGGGCTTCCACTGCCCACCATGCCCCCCCAGCCCTTGGTACAGCCCTGCCTCTTTATGTCTGAACTTCGCCCGGGCAGCCGGGGACCCCAGGGACAGCTGGTCAGCCCTGCAGCCCCCCGGGGCACGCTGAAGGTAGGGTTGGTCGGAGGTCTTGCAGAGTTGGTGACAGAGTTTGGATTAGAACCTGGGTCTTCTATACCCTGACGCAAGGCTGTCCCCGTGACCCCACGGACTTCCTGCTACGTTCACGCCTGAGCGTGAGTTTCCCATGGCTGTTGTCACAAGTGACCCCAAAGACGGTGGCTTAGGCATGACAGGCCTGTGGTCTTGCAGGTCTGGAGGTCAGAAGCCTGCGAGGGGTCAGCCCGGCGTGTTCCTCCGGAAGCCTGGGCGGTCCTGCCTCTCCACCTGGCTCAGCTCCAGCCCCAGTCCCTCCCAGCCCTGGGTCTCTGGCTCTGAATCTCCTGCCTCCCTCTTACAGACAGCACGACACCAGACCCACCTGGGTCCTGAACCGAGTCACAGCTTCAAAGTCCCCTTCACTATGTAAGGTCAGCACCCCTGGCTGGCCCGGGGGTGGCTTTGAGCGAGGACTAGCAACACAGGCAGGTGAGCAGCGTCCACTCAGATCACAGGGTTGCCCTGAGGACACTCCGCCAGGGTGACCAGGTGGCAGCCTAAGTACCCCCCCTCAGCCTCCTCCTGCCCCTCTAGCACAGCAGCTGGGGTGACCCACCATTGGTGCCCCTGGAGAAGCCCCTTCCTCCCGACTTCCTCTCCTCCCTGGTGACTGTCCTGGGTCACCCAGGAATGGTGAGATGAGCCACAGCCACCGCCACCTGCCGGGCCAGGGATGCAGGTGCTCACGGTGCGCCGTCCTTGGTGTCTCGCTGGCTCACCCACTGGCCACCACCGCCCTGTAGGAAGGGGCGGCCCATCCCGGTGCTGGGGTTGGCGAATCCAGCTGTGCTCACCGCAGCCGCTCAGCCCCAGAGGCAGAAGCAGCTCCGGGCCCTCCGAGGAAGCCCGTGCGGGCCAGTGCGACTCAGCAGGGACACGGGATGCCACGTCTACCCAGGCGTGATGGCACGTGCCCACGAGGGCCGTGTGCCATCTCCATGGCGCCCCGACTCATCACGCGCACGTCTGATGGAATGCGTGTTACAGTGCGCATATTCCACGTGCGCGCAGACCACGCATCCGATTTATAAACGCTCTCTAATTGCGCATATTCCACTATATGCTCATCTAAAAGCACGAGGCGCCGGCCACACCCCAGCCTCCCTGACCCTTGGCATCTTGCGAAGTGAATTCCACCAGACACCGAGGACACCCGTGGACGATCCCACTCGTGCAGGATGCCCAGTGCGGTCGGGTTCACAGGGCAGAAGGTAGCAGGGTGGGTGGCGTCGGGCACCGCGGGGAAGGCGGGCTGGGCAGCTGGGGTGCGCGAGACAGTCTCCGTTTGGGAAGAGACTCAGGCTCTCGAGACGGAGGTGGTGACGGCCGCGCAGCCGTGGGCACGTTGAAAGTCACCGGACCGTGCACTTAGGAGTAACCGAGGGCGCGAATCTGAAGTGCAGTTTTCCCAGAAGCAAAATAAATCAGTAAAGCGAGGTACGGAGGGGGCGGCCACCCACGGGGACCCTGGAGCCGGTGCGGGTCCCTGCACCCCTAGCACCACGCGCTCCTAAAGGTGGAGCCATCTGGAACCTTCGGGAGAGTGTGGGTGGAGCCTCAGGCGCAGCAAAGGCGGGCAGGGTGATGCAGCGCGTGTCGCGCTCCGCCTGGTGCCGCCAGCCCAGCGAGATTCCTCCACGCCCTCGACGTCTGTTGTGCGTCAGGCCTTGTGTGGACAGAAGAAAGCAAACAAGACATGGTCCGGGGTCACGGGGTTTAGAAGAAGCGTGGGTGAAGAAGGACGTGAAGAGTACGCTCTAGAGTGGAACGGCTCGGGCAAAGGCCCTGTGGTCAGCAGGAGGGTGCCAGGAACGGAAGGGTAAAGACACTTGGGCTTTGCAGGCAGGCAGGCAGAGTGGGGGAGCTGAGCAGAGGGAAACAGGATGGCCCGGGACCCCGCAGGCCTCGGGTGTTTGCGCTTTATCACTCCCGGAAGCGGGTTCTGGTGAAGCACTTGGTAAAGGAGAATGAGGTCATTCCATTGCACCTTGACCAGAGCAACAGAAGCGAGCCCTGCTCCAGGTGAGGGCGGAGCCACCGAAACCCAGCAAGGAGCGGAGGCCCAGGTATCTGCCTCTTGATGCAGAACCCCTGCCTTCCCTGGGAGAGGAAGCCCCGGAAAGAGCCCACAGATGAGCTTTTTGATTTAAGTTGCTCCAACACCCTTGTCTTGCTTCCGTGGTCGCCTACTGGCCTGTGGGTTATTTTAACTTTTATTAGAGACCTTTTTTTTTCTATTAAAGGAGTTTTTTTTTTTTTCAAAAACAAATCCCAGCTGTGTTTTGATAAGATAGAATTAAAAATGGCACCGGGGAATTGCCGCTGAAAGCGTTGATTTTTCTCCTTATGGCATCTGAACTGATTTAAATAATAATGACACGTTTCATTTCTGTGCTGCTTTCTTTCCTCCCACCCCGGCCGCCCCAGAACACCACAGGGTGGGTACCCGCAGTTCCTCGCAGGGCTGTTTCTAAAATCCCCAGCTCTCCACCCTGGAGGCAGAGGACCAGCCTGCAGAGGCCGAGATGCCTAACCTAACAGCTGCGGGTGGAGGGCAGGTCTCGCTCACGACACACCATGGATCTGCCATCACGCGTCTGTGGCTCATTTCCACCAGCCCCCTTAGCTTCCAAGTACTCACGTGTAATGTGGAAACGATGGCGATGTTCATCTTTATCAGGATTCTTTTGGTTGCAAGGGACAGAAATATCATCACATCCTTTGCTTCTCAGACAGGAAAGGGAATGTATTGGCTTATGTGGCCAGCTTCAGGCGAGGCTGGATCCAGGAGCTTGCAGATATCCTAGGTCTGTCCTCTGGCCTTCCTTCCCTTTCTCCCTTCGTGGTCCTTCACCCTTTACCAGTCTTCTGGTACACAGGGCCCTCTGCACCGGTTCAGGCCGAGGGGACCCGTCTGCCCTGAGGCACCTGACGTCCCTTTCCTTACGGACCTCCTTCTCAGGCTGGTTTTTCAGTTTTTTTGTTTTGTTTTGTTTTGTTTTGTTTTCCTTTTGGGCACAAAAACTTACCAGCAACTTCACGCTGACATTGAGGTGTCTGTTCCACCAGTTCTGAAATGGAGACCTCCGGCCTCCTGGAACCAATCACGAGGGGCTCAGCAAGGATCCAGGGCCATGGAGGCGCCCATGATCTGAAATCTCGGCCTGCCATCCACTAACAGGGTATCACCTTGGATCAGTCATTTCCCTTTCCTTTTGATTGACAAAGGCAGCCAGTCCCTAACAAGCCTCCCCACCCCTGCCACTGCTCATGTGTCCCCTTTCCAGCCAAAAGCCACGAGAGCTCAAAGGATGCAGAGAGGAGACCCCAGTCCAAGTCCAGGTGCCTCAGGGCAGACGGGTCCCCTCGGCCTGAACCGGTGCGGAGGGCCCTGTGTACAGGAGGGGTGGGGAGCAGCCTCCCCGGCCCCGCCCACCGCCTGCACACCAGGACCCCGCCCCGCGGCGCTGCAGGCCTTGGCCGCTTTGTAAGTGGATTCCGAGGTTGCTTGCAAAATCTCGCTGAGAGCCACCAATCCCGGCAACCCCGAAACACAGAGCAAGCCAAAGGAGCCGGCTGGAGCTCAGCGGGGTCCCCGCCTGTAGAGAAGGGTCTTCCCAGCGTGGGGACATGGCTTTGTTCTGCTCGACTGTGGACAGCATGTGGAGGCTGACCCCAGAAGACAGGCGGGCCCATTGTTCTGGAAACCCACGACACGTGCTCGGTGAATCGGGAGCCCCCCGTGATGGCCTCGGGAGGACCTTCTTCACGCTGAGCGACACCATTTGCCACGGGCTTCGTGGCTGGCTGCTCTGGTTTCCTGCTCCACACTGTTGATTCCCTGGGATAAAACTCCCACAAAGGCTGAAAAGGCCACTCAGCCCCCGTCCCTCCCTGTGACAGAGGATTCTGCCCTGAGTCTCCCACTTCACAGCTGTGAGACTTGGGGTAAGTCACCTGACCTCTCTGAGCTTTAGTTTCCCATCTGCAGCCAGCGGATCTTCAAAGCTTCTGTCTCCTAAGAGGTGCCAAGCGTGTAGTAGATACTCAATAAAACAGTCCCTCCTGGAACACTGCAGACCCAGCAGCCTGGAGAAGGGAGGCCGATGCTGCTGCTCCTTACAGTTACTAAGCGCTCACTCAGCCAGACCCTTTCTAAACATGATCCCCTCTGCTTCTCCCAGTCACTGAGTGACTCACCATCTCTGGCTTGTCTTTTATAGATGAAGAAACAGAGGGTCTGAGAGGCAAAGGGAGCTTCCCAAGGTCACTTGCAGAGCTGAGACTGGACCTCCAGCCTGCCTGCTCCTTGGGGTCCTGCCTCCTGTGAGGAAGCCTTGTCTTCCAAGGGTGCTGGCTTACATCCACACCAACTATACCCAAGGAGTGCCAAGGAGCCCTTAGCAGAGGAGTCCCAGAGACCCAGCTCAGCTACTCACTTGCTGTCACATCTCAGGAGACTTTCTTGACCTCTCTGGGCCTGTTTTCCCAGCTGTTTAAAATCAACCTTGCTCCCTCCCACCTCAGGGCCTTTGCACATGCCACACCATCTGCCCAACACCCCTCCCTCTTCACCTGATTCGTTGCAACTCCCCCTTCAGGTCTGGGGTGGAGCATTACTTCTGAGAATTCCTCTGGGGGCCGCTGGACCAGGTCAGATCCCTATCACTCCTCCAGGGTTAGCAATGACAGTGCTGTGGGACGATTGAAGCAGCCCGTGTGTCCTCTACCAGCCGTCTGGATGGGGCACTGGCTGTGCTTGCCGGGCTCCCCTCCCCAGCGCCCCCGCCAAGCCCGCCACAGGCACAGAGGATGCTAAGCGCTGATTGGAAGCGCTGCTTTGCAGGGCGGGGCCACCGCAGGGCGGGGCCTCTGAACGTGGCCCCGCCCACCCCTGCAGCTCCATGCTCCCCAGACCTGACCAGAGATGCTCTTGTTTTCCCCCTATGATGCTCATAATGGTGCGATCCAGCAGCTCCTTGAATGTCCCTGAGGGCAGGATGGAGACCTTGCAGCAGGCGTGGACCTAACAGTCCAGGGCGCCCTGGAGGCCAGGAGCGACCCGCAGCCTGCAAAGGCGCTGCCACGTGAGGAAGCCACGCTCCAGAAGAGCTCACGCCCCACGACTCTCGTTCTAAAGAGCTCAGAATAGAAGCTCAGCTCTCGGGGTTCAGGGTGCGGCGAGCTTGGGTGGAAGCCTTCGGAAGAAAACCGAGAAGACAGGACCCCAAGAGCCCGGGACGGGGAGGCAGCGAGGTCCTGGCTGAAGGGAGCCCGGGGGCCTTGGTCGCCGGCAGTCTGTGGGTCGCCCCGGATGGTGACGCGTGTCCCCTGCTGCAGGCTCCATCCCATCCTGCGTCTTCGTTTAATGTTGCCCTGGGTGTATGGGTCACGATTCTCGGGAAGAAAATTTCCCTGAACCCCCAGATAATCACCTCTGGGGTCCCCAGCCGGGCCACCGGTGCGTTGGCCTCGTGCACAGAAACACCCTGGGCATCCTGTGGTGACCAGACCCTCTCCAGGTCTGCTGGCACAGCCTGGTGAGCGGGTCCCCACCCTCCCGTAAGCCCCCCGGGACTCTCCGACGGCTGATGTGAAGAAACCCCTGCGCATCCTCTGTCTTGGCCCAGAGGACACAGTGGCGCCGTTTTGCAGATTGTGATAAGGCTGGGCACTGCCCCAGAAAAACACCCAAGAAATCAGAGAAAGGAGGAAAAGACAGAAGGAAAGGAAAACAACCTGAGACACTTCATCCAGTCCCTAGTCTTGCAGGATCCCGACAGCCAGTCAGGAGATAAGCTGTCCCAGGCCGAGGGTCAAGTGACCCGGCTGGGTAGGGTTAGAGTCAGGACGTGGCCCGAGGCCCAGGCTGGTCAGGCAGCCAGAGCGGGAGGGTTGGACACTGCACCGGCTGCCCTGGTTGCCCCTGCAGGCTGGTGCCGCCCTCTCTGTGCAGAGGGAAGCGAAAGTCTGGGCCCTGCTCTTGAACCTGGCCCCGGTTGACAGCAGAGCGCGTGAGCTGTACAGGTGCTTGGCGCTAGGCCGGGGTGGCCCCGGTGGAGCTTTCCAGGGGTTCCTGGAAGTCTGACAGGCCGAGGGCTGTGGATCGGGAAGCCTCACCCACCCTCCTGCGTCCCCCCACACTTCTCTCCACCTCCTGCCATCCTTTGATCCAGGCCCCGGCTATCACTAGAGCAAGCTTGGGGACCTGCCCGCCATGTCCCGTCTCAACCGAAACATCCCTCCGCCCAGGTGAACCCCGGAAGGGTGAGCGAGACCACCACCCGCAAGGAGGCAGACAGGGACTGCCCACCAGCATGGCCAGCAGGCCCTCCCAGGGAGGAAGCCCCCTGCCCGGCTGCACGGTGTCCCCAAAGGGCTTCCAGGGCAACATGGCATCTGACCAAGTCCCTTGAGAGGAACAGGGCCCAGCAAGGCGCAGGGTGGGCTGGGGGTGGGATTGGGGTGGGGACAAGGGGCCCTGGAGGTGTGGTGTCAGGATTCCCTTGGGTCACGGTGGGAACCCTGGGGTTCTGGTGGGGGGTCCCCAGAGGGGGATGCCCTGGCTGCCATCTCGGGAGGGCGGGCAGCAGAGGGACCCAGGAGGCCGAGGATGCACTGCTCATTAGTGCTGGAGGCCCTGGCCGAGCCCTTGGGGGTCTCCAGGAAACCCAGCCTCATCCCACCTCCACGCGCCCCGGTCCAGAGCTTTGCCCCCCCCTCCCCCGTGGCCCCAAGTGACTTATTTATTTTATTGACAGCCTGGGTTGTGTTATTTACAGAACTGAGCTTTGCCACCCGGTTGGATTTTGAGTCGAATAGTTCTCAGCCTGGGGGGCAGTTTGGCCACGCAAATGGCCACGCCCTCCGCTCCCGAAGGTCCCCAGCGCCCGGCGCCCACCCCAGGCCTGACTGGGGGCCCCCGTGGGTGGGGTGGGGAGGGTGGGGACATCGCCCCGGGGGGACTGCAGCTCAGGGAGCAGGCTCCGCAGGCGGCTGGCTGCCTGCTCACCACCGAAGCCTCAGTGCGCGCCTGGACCAGGGCCCCGCTGGTGACCGCGCTCGCTCCCTGTGTGGCGCGGCGGAGCTGGGGTGACCGTCGGGAGGGGCAGAAGGAGGGCTCCGGGGACGGTCAGTGGCAGAATCCGTTTTCAGAGAGCAGCCCAGCGCTCATGGCGGCCACGGCCAGCCGCCTCAGTCTTCTCTGGAGACCAAGTTTCCTCGCCCTGACGGAGGGTCAGAGAGTCAAGTGACAGAGGGCAGCGTGGGAATCCGGCTCGACCCTCGTCTTCCAAAACCGGAATCAGAGTCCAGCGGGTACTTTTTTCTTTTCACCGGACTGGCAGTCCCAACCAGGGACTTGCTCAGGCTAGGTGACTGTCTACCGCTGAGCCATGTCCCCAGCCCTGTTGATTTTGTGTTTTCATTTGGAGATAGGGTCTCACCGAGTTGCCCAGCGTGATCTCAAACTTGCAAAATCCTCCTGCCTCAGCTTCCCCAGTCGCTCGGATTAGGGGTGTGCGCCCTGTCCCCAAGCTATTGGGCTTTGACTACGTGCCAGGCCCTGTGCTTCAGGACCACGTCATCGAAGCTCTAACGATATCATGAGGTGGTTATCAGCCTAATTTTACAAATGGAATCTCTGAGGATCAGAGAGGTGGAGCGGCTTGCCCACAGTCACAGCCAGGGTGGGGCGGCCTGAGGCTGGCCTTTAATTCAGGGTGAGGGTTAAGAGGCACACCGGCCTCCTCCGGAAACAGGCCTCACCCCACAGGGTCTTCTTTTTCCCTTTTGTCTGCAGAGGAGAAACGATCAAAGGGCTCCCACTGGCATGCTAATTATCGAAGGCTGTACTTCAAAGCGACTTGCAGGAGACCCTGTGAGATTTCCAAAGCCCGCTCTCCATGCGGAACGCTCTGGTCCTTAACCTTGATGTCCCTGGCCCCGTGGGATGGGCGGAGCCTGGACAGGGCGGGGACTGGGGAGACTATCGGAGTCTTGCGTCAGGCTACGCGCAGGCACAAACCCCGACACACAGAGGGACTCTCGCTTCTTCTCACCCGAAGACTCAGCGTTCTCTTAATTCTGCATCGACCACAGCAGTGATTTTGCAGGTTTGGGAAGATCTCTCGGTATTCCACCATCCCCCGCCCTCTGGGGGCCTATCCTGGAAGCTGTCAGGAAGCACCAACGTGGGCTGAGTCGTTGTGCCGTCTGTGGCCCAAGTTCTAGATGGGAAGTGCTGTTAGGAGCCCACTTTGCAGACAGGGAAACTGAGTCTCAGCCTACTGCTCCCAGGCTTCCGGGAGGGGCAGGTGGATGCTCTCCGGAGGCCTCGGTATTTGGTCCGCCTCTGCATTTAAATGGTACCTCCACCCCGTGCCAAGGATGGGAACGGTACTACCAGTAACGACGACTGTGACAGAATATTAAGGTCGCCATCCTGTGCCGAGCATGTGGCAGAATTGACCTCATTTGATCTGCACTACAGCTCTGGCGGGGGGCACCACGATGGCCCCATTGCATGGGCAGGGAAACCGAGGCTCTGAGAGGTCAGGGTCCTGGGGTCTCCCACAGAGGAAGGAGGGGGGTCCTCTGGAGAAAAACGCCTTGCAGCTGGCCTGAGCAAGATGCGGAAGTCACGAGGGAGGAGGAGACCCGGGAGAGACGGACAGGGCCCCCGCATGCAGTAGGCGCTCAGCACATGCTCACTAACGGATCTAGCTCCTCACTTTGTCCTTCCCTTTGGCAACTTTTCCGCCGACCCCGCCCTGACACAAAGCTGGAGCCCAGTGTGGGTGCCTCTGAGGCCATGTCACCTGCAAAGCAGGCACCAGGCCGACCTGCGGAGAAGCCTGGGGGAAGGCCGGGGTTGGAGGCAGGGGCAGCCTCCGGAAGCTCTGCCGCCTGGCCCAGTGCCGCCCCTGCCACTTGAGCTCCTCCTGCCGCCAACACCTGCCCAGGTCCCCCGGCTGCGCCTCCCCACCCGCCCAGTGCCCAGCTTCTGCTCCCAGAGGACCCACACTGTCACCCTCAGGACCTCCCCGTGCCGTCTCCCAGGAACTCAGGCCGAGGCCTCCCTGCGGGTCCTGTGGTCATGCCGCTGACCTGCCATGGGCCGCTGGGTGTCCAGTGGAGGACATGGAGCCGCATCCCCACCCCACCCACCAGAGGCTGGTCAAACCTCCTTCCTCTATTGGGACAACCAACAATGTCCTTAGATGTTGACAAATGCCCTCTGGGACATCAGAACCCTGGTTTGGAGCGGTCATTATCCACGCTCCAGGAACGGGCCAGCGGCCGCCCTCTCCCAGCCTTAGGGCTGTTAGCCGGGGAGAGGGAAGAGGAGGGTCCTGGGTGGAACAGTGGCCATGGCGTGCCGGGCTCCTGGTCCCATTCAGCTTGTCTGGACCCCGCCTCATTTCACATCTGGGTAACTGGATGCCCCGTAGGGAAGGGACCGGCCCCAGATGCAGACCCTCTGGGTGCAAAGTCCAGACGAGGATCTAGGAACCACCCTGCGCGGTGCCTCCCGGCTGCTGCGGCCCTCCAGGAATCTCCCAGAGGCACCAGGAGAGCGTTTAGTAGCTACATCCTCACTGGCGACTCCACGGAGCCAGGACCCACGTCTTCAGAGATGAAAGCCACCTCCGCGGGCCGGTGGCCAGTTCACTGCGCTCTTTGGCCCGAGCCAGCTTCTCCTCTCCTCCCGCCGCGGGTCTGTCCCCCCTGAGGTCAGGCTGGCCACCCTCTTCACTCTCTGCCCTCCCTGGGGCCAGGCGGGGAGACGCGCCCTGCCATCAGAGGACCATCCATCCCCTTGCCCGGGCGTCACTGCCCGGGACAGGTCGGTGACTCTCACAATGAGGGCATTTAGCAGGTCTCTCCTCCCCTGGGACACTCAGGGGGACTGGAAGAGATGAGAGGAGAAAGATCAGAAACCAAACCCAGCGAAACTGCGCTCTGAGGACAACACCCTGGGAGAAGGGGACCCGCCGCTCCGATTTCAGAGAGAGGGTGGGAAACGCCCTGCCTGGCTCCTTTTCCACCAGGCTCCTTTTCCATGTTGGTGGGCTGATAGGGGACGGTGGCCCAGCAAGGACAAAGTTAGAGCCCCATTCAGCCCATGCAAGGATCCAGTCTGTGCAGGGCGGTGCCAAGAGCCGGAGAACAAGAGCTCTCTGTGCCCGGGAACCTGGGCGCCGGCTCCCGCGGCTCCAGGCAGGCGCTGGACACAGTCAGAAACCCACCACGTGGCCAGAGAAACCTGGGGTCAAGAGAACCCTGGAGGAGGTTGTGAACGCCGACGCCTTTGGGAACCAGGCAGGTGACAAAAGTAGGTGTGTTGTAGAAGGGGGGGGACCCACGCCACCTCCCCAGGTTCGTGTTTGAAAACTCCCAACTGCTAAGTGTCTGCAACCAATTCAAGTTTTAAAAAATCAGATAACAAAACCTGGGTCTCGACTCTGGGTAGCCCCCAGCCCAGGAGCCCCCTGGCCACCTCGGGCCAAGGGTTTTAGGCAGACCTGGGCTCCAGCACTGGGTCTTGACTGTGGACAAGTGGTTTCATCTGTCCTTGGCACGTGCGCATCGTGTGCGGTATCCGTCGGGATCCTGGCTCCGTCCAAATGTGGGGAAATCACAAGGGATGGTGCTGCACCCCAGAGTGAGCAATGTTGGGTCGATGTTCCCCCTCCCAGGACTGGAAAGACGAAGGGCAGCGATCTGGAGAAAGGAACCGGATGGGGAGGGTCCCCGCAGCCCCATGCTGATCAGTGGAGGGGCCCAGCCAAACGGGAACGTTGGCCAAGCTCAGGTGGCTTCCGGGGGAAGCAGAAATCCCATGGACGCGGTCCACGCAGACCCTCCTGGGGAGACAGCAGGACAGAGACGCGGAAGAGCGGATCTGGAGGGTGACGCAGACACCGGCAGGTGGAGCTGAGCGCCGAGGCGGGTGCTGCACTGTCTCCACGGGCTGGTAGCGCTCCTCAGTCCAGGTTCAGCGGGTGCTTGGCGCACGGTTGTTGCAGGTTGAACGAGGTGTTCTCCTTGTTACCGCAGCAGGGAGGTCGAGCCGAGCGGGAGCGTGAAGACCCCAAGTGTCCTGGGTGGGTGACAGGCCCCCGAGGCGTTGACAGCTCCCGCCTCTGCTGGGACACATTGCTGTGAACTTGAAGGATTAGAACTGCACACGTTCGTTGCAAAGAGCTAAAGACCAGACACGGGTCCTGCTAGGCTGGCGTCGAGGTGTGGCTGCACTGAGCTCCTCCCGGGGTCTCCAGAGGCCAATCAGCTCCCCGTCTTTTCCGCCTTCTGGAGGTCGCCACGTGGTTTGGCTCAGCCCCTTTCAAAGCCAGCAATGCCGTCACTCTGGTCTCGGCTAGACACAGCCCTTTTCTGACCTCCTGGACACCCTCTCCCTTGTTAGGACACTTGGAGTGACATTGTGCCCACTGGATACTCTAGAGTAACCTCCCCATCTCAGGGACCCTCGCCCAATCCTACTTGCAAAGTCGCACTCGCATGTAAGGCGACGCAGTCTCTCGTTCTGGGAGCTGGGACCTGAACACACTTGGGGGACGTTATTCTGCCCACCGTGAAGAGGTTCTGGGAAGCTTCCCAGAGGGAAAGAATCTGTCCAGTGTGGCGTTCAAGTGTCCCAAATCCCGCCCGGCATGGTGGCACACCCACGTAATCCCAGCAGCTCGGGAGGCTGAGGCAGGAGGATCGCGAGTTCAAAGCCAGCCTCAGCAACTTAGGGAGGCCCTAAGCAACTCAGTGAGACCCTGTCTCTAAATAAAAGACAAACTAGGGCTGTGGATGAGGCTCAGGGGTCGAGTGCCCCGAGGGTCGTGGGAGGAGAGAAGAGACCCGTGTCTGGGTTCTGCATCTGCTCCGTGACTTCGGCCAAGTCTCACTGCTCTCTGGGGCCTCGGTTTCCTCATCTCTCTGACGGGGATGATTCATGTGACAGGGCTTGGCCCCGAGCCCCCGGGTGTGTTAGCAAAGAGAGACGAGGACGAGGCTCAGGCAGGCTTTGACAGGATGGAAGACAGCTGGGACTCCCTTCGTGCCCACTGGGTCTGCCACACCACAGGAACGGAATCATTCTGGGCACATCTGGCACCACACGCACACACCACTCCTGGCTTCTAGGGAGGGGACTCATGGCCACGCACCAATCCCCAAATAAGGGCTTTGTGTAGTCACGGTTGTTGACTGACTGATGGATTGATAGTGTGATTTGCCCACGGCAGTGTGGTTTCGCGTGATAGTCCACCATGTCGGTACTTATCAAGTCTCTCCGTGGGCCTGGAAGTCCCGGAAAACTTAGTGGTGGCCTGCGGGCTCTGTGAACCAGACAGACAGGACTCAGCTCCCAGGTCTCTCTCTCAGGCTGTGTGAGCTTGGGCGTGTGATCTCACCCATCTGAGCCTCGCTCTTCTCTTGCGTACACTGGAGATGATACAGTATCCACTCCAAAACTTGGTGGTGAGATTTAAATGAGATAATCCAAGCAAACTGCATAGCTGGGTGCCGGGCATAGAGCGCTCCTAAATATGAGCAATGAGCCGGGCGCCGTGGCGCACACCTGTCAGCCCAGCGGCTCTGGAGGCTGAGGCAGGAGGATCCCCGAGTTCAAAGCCAGCCTCAGCAACAGCGAGGCCCTAAGCAACTCAGTGAGACCCTGTCTCTCAATAAAATACAAAATAGGGCTGGGGATGTGACTCAGGGGTCGAATGTCCCTGAGTTCAAAGCCGGTACACCTCCCCCAAATACATGTATATATTAACAATGACAAATACTATTATTGCTATCAGCCCGCCTCCCGCATTGTCTGGGAAGATGTAGGTAAACCGTTAAGACCCCTAACCTCTCCCAGGTCATTCAGAAGGTGCAGGGAACAGTTGGAGACCCCGCGTATGAAGTGGCACATTCATTTCTCTGCAATCGTCGCCAGCGCACCCCTCCTCTGCCCTCCCCCACACACCTGGTTCCGCACCAGCAAACCACCTGCTGCCGCTCAAATACCGCAATATTTTGAAGCGTTGGGAGGTGCTAGCGAAACACTCGCCAAAACTAGACATTTCACGTGAGCTGAAAATAGAATTTTTTTCCTTTGGCTTTGCCTCGGGTGATAGATCCCCAGATGGGAAGAAAACGAGGACAGTCGTGTGGATTCATCCCAAAGAGAAGGAGCTGGGCAGGGTCCGGTCACCTCCCGGCCCTGCCACTTTGTGACGGGTTGTCCCAAGTCAGCCCCTGGCCTCCCTGAGCTCCTTCCTCCTCTCTCGGAGGGTTGTCCTCAGGGTAGCCCACCCGGTGAGCTCAGCACCAGGAAGCGCCAACCAGTAACAGCCGTCCTAAGGACACTCGGGGACTGCCCGGCACTGAGTAGGGTCTTCATCGATGCTGATTCTCCCCTAAGCCGCACCCAGGGACCTCAGGATTGGGATGGTTTGGAGCAGAGCTGTTGGGAGAGACGGGTGAAATGCAGCCCTGTCTATATTAAGGCGACAGCAGATTGCTGCTTTGACAGATTGCTGAGTTCCGCTGGGGCGGACAGGTGTGGGTGGAGAGTAGCATGAAATCTATTTAAGCCCCCAATTCAGGTGTCCCAAAAATATCACCTTTCTTCACTCTCTTGAAGTCACATTCAGTTGGACTCTCTACTGAGTTCAAGGAACTTAGTCCTTGTCACAATGGGTCTCCCTTCTCCGGGATGGATGGACAGCCCCGGAGGACTTACCTGGATCCCCTGGTCCCCAGAAAACCCCATCTGCACCCACCCCCGTGTTCCCTCCAAGTCTGGCCGTTTCTGTCCTGCGCTTGGAGGATGGGGACAGGTCACCCTGAGTGAAGCCCAGGTTCCCTTTGGCTGTGAGCCTGTTGATTTGCCTTTTGTTTGTTGACAGATTTTCCTGGGGAGGAGGCAGGTGTCAGATTACAGGGAAGTTTGGCACAGAGCACAGTGTGTGTGTGTGTGTGTGTGTGTGTGTGTGTGTGTGTGTTTGTGTGTGTGTGTGTGCGTGCTCTTGCACCCCAGGTCCCCAGCTTCCCCTTCCGGAACATCTTTCCAGGGGGTGGGACCCTGGTACCCTTACTGACCCCATCTGCCCCCGACCTCAGGGTCCTCTGGGGTTCGCCTTGGGGTTTGCTGGGCCATGCGGCCTGCGGGTGTCGACCAAGGTACCACGAGCCAGAGTCGTCATTAGGGTCGTAGGGTGAAGTCACCGCCCCTGAGACCCCCTCTCTGTCTCCCCACCAAGCCCCACAACCACTGATCAATTTCCCATCTCTCTGGTCCATGTCTGGTCCACATTTTTAACACTGAATTCTTCAGTTTCTAAGAGTAAACAAGTGAATTATTTTATACCAAAGTCCAGCTGTCCCTGAGCTCATGAACGGGGAGTCCCTGGGCAGCCCTGGGCTGGGGTGGGGTGGCCCCGTTCTTTGTTCCTCCACAAGGGTCCTTCCTCCCTTCCTTGGTCCCTGAGGCATTTGCACTTGTGACCTTGACCTTGGCCTCTACCAAGACCAGAACAGCCTTTGACTCCTGGGCTGGGGCCTGCCCTGCAAATGTGTTCCCATAGCAACCGTCCCAAGTCTGGCCACCTGCTTGAAATCAGGAAGAGAGAAATGCACAGGGACGTGAAATACAAGCTAAGTCCCCCGGAACTCCTGGGCGGCTCATGGACCCTCGGAGGCTGCCGCCGCCGCGTCCGCATCCAGCACCGGGTCTGCGCCCAGCCTGGACCTGCTAGTTTTCCCAGGCTGTCGGCCCCAGCGTGGGTGACACAGAGTCCCTCGATGGCCAGCACAGCGCTGGGTCAATAATTGATGCTAATGCTGCAGTTCACCCCACTGACCCTCTTCCTGGAGCGAGTCAGAGAACTGGACACCCAGAGATTAAATTGCCCCTGGAGTGGCGTGGCAGGTGGCGGCCGCAGAGGGGAGCGTGGGGGTCAAGGCCGGAGCAGGCTACTGAGACAGAAAGGGAGGAGCCCCTTCGCTTGGCTGCAGAGTTTTACTCCGGAGAAAAACCCAAGTCTCTCAGCAATGACGTGCGGTTACCTGGTATCATCCTGAGCATGATCCTGTCCTTGCCCCTCCACAACCAGCCCCTGGGTGGTTCTGACACTGGGTGAGGAGTGGTCAAGACAGTCCTAGATGCAGAGCACAGTATCTGCCATCTCTGTGCCGTGTGATCTTGGATAGGTTGCTTTCTCTCTCTGAGTCTCCATTTCCATCTCTGGAAAACGCAAGTGGCAATAATGTTTGTGTCCCTGCAGAGTAAACAGGGACCTCTGGGTCCCTTCTCCCAGTCCTGGGTCCCTCTACCCAAGTCATCTCTCTCCTTCACCCGCCACATCTATTCAATCGACAATTATTTATTGAGCACCTAGTATGTGTCAGGTGCTCGAGGTCCAGTGGAAAGCAGGACAGACCCCCTCCCCGCCTCCACCGCCCGTTACTACCTTCCCGTGTGAAGACAGGTGTGCGGAACCAGGCCACCTCTGTCTTTTGCCTGGATTCTGTAACATCCTCCACTGTGCAGCCAGAGATCTTCCTGAGACACACATCTGGGTGTGTGGGACATTCTGTGGCTCCCCAGTGCCCTAGAATAAAACCACAACTCCCAGGCTCCAACCATTGCACCTCTTGGCCGTCTCTGAGACTGATCTAGCCCTCTCTTGCCTCTGAAGGTTTGCTGACAGGTGTCCTCTCCTCTGCAGAGCACCCCTCCTCCCCAGGTGTCGCTCTGGACGCCTCACGACCCAGCCAGCCCTCCTTAGCCCTCCTGCCTGCCCAGCCCAGTCCTGATGATGATCATAGCCAATGTGCATATCCAGTTTTCCAAGTACCCAGCTCTGTTCTGAGCCCCTTGGTTAGAGTCACTCCTTTAGTCCACACCCTGAAGTTGCCTCTGGCCACGGGATGGTGAGGCCCACGGAGGGAGAGATTCTGTTTTTCCCATCTCTTCCTTCCCAGCACATAGGGCCTGGCATGTAGTAAGTGCTCAATAAACTCACTGAACCATGCATGCCTGTGTGGCTGAATAAATGCACTAGCGAGGGCCAGAGCCCTGCTCCAACTGCTCAGGGTTCCCTGACTGTGAGGACCTGTTATTCCTCCGAGACTGGGGGTGGGTTCTGTCCAGGAAGGAGCCTGTCTTCCTGCCCAAGAGGCCCTGGAGGCTGGGAAGCCTGCCTCACTGGGGACGTGGGCGTGGGAGGCAGGCCCTGGCCTTCACTTGCCTTCTTCTGTGTTGACTCTTCTCCAACACAAACTACCCTTGACTAAAAGCAGACTCCAAGAATTTGGGGTGGTCAGGGCTGTTTCGGGCTGGGGTTTCCCCTGGGGGAGCTCGTGTGACCAGGCCTCTGCCCCGGGTCTCAGTGGAGCTGTTAGGCGGAGCAGGGTGACCTGACCCCGGAGGCTCACTCTTCACAGTTCATAGTTCATCTAGGAGTTTGCTGGACGGGGTGCTTCTTCAAGACCCAAGGGACAGTGAGCCCTTGGGTTCTGCGTGGGTTTTGTGGAAGGAGGGCTGCGAGGGGGAGGGGGTGATAGGGGGGAGGGGGGCTGGTTCCAAGACCCATGGCCGGGCTAGCGGCCGGGCAGACAGAGCCTCTTCGGATCCTGTCCCTGTGCTCTGTGGCTGTGCCTGATCTGATGGAGGACCCGGCCTAGCATGGGAAGGCCTCACGTGGGCGCAGTGCCGTATGAGGGTCGGCCCGGCGCGTCCCACAGGACCACGACGCGCTGTACGATGCAACACAACGCTGGCGCTTCCCAGCTTACAGCAGGGTCACCTCCCGGCAAACCCGTCGCCAACTAAACTGGACAATGAAAATGCATGGAGCACCTGCAACCGTGGGAGCGTGGGAGTCTGCGCCAGCGCACGCCGTGGCGTCTGGTGATGCGCGCTGCCGGGAACGTCGGCTCGGCATCGGGAGGAAGGCTCCCTCCAGCCCAGGGAAAGATCAACATGCAAAACGCAAAATAAATAAATAATAAAAATAAAAATCTGATTTCTACTGAACGGGCTTCCCTTCTGCATCCCTGTAAAGACGAGAACCCCAAGTCGGACCACCGTGAGCCTAAGGCTGTCCGGATCATGCCGCGCCACGCGCGCGGGGAGTCCGGGAGCAACTGAGAAGCACAAAGGCAGCTGCCTGGACTCGCATCCCAGCTTTGCCACTGGCCGGCTGCGAAACCCTCGGCTTGGCCCCATCCCCGTCTGAGCCTCCGTGGAAATAATAACGGCACCGGCCTGGCTGGGTTCGCTGCGCTGCGAGGTTAACCAGTGCTCGCACAAGGAGAGTCTCCGGTGCGTGGGGTTCACCGCCGTGCAACCAGATGTTCAGATCTCCGTGCCACCACCTCGCCCAAGGTGTCTGTGAGCTTGGTGAGTGTTCTCCCCTCTGAACCTCCGTGGAACGGCCGAACTGTAGTTCCCTCCAGCCGGCAAAGCCTTGGTAAGAAATATCATCTGCATCTAGAGGCATCATAGATTGAATCCTGTCCACCCCGCCCACAATTCGTGTGTGGAAGTCTTGACCCCCAGAGTCTCAGAATGTGGCCTTATGAGGAAATGGCATCGTGATTGTGATCAGCTCCATTCAGATGGAGTCAGAGAGCAGCAGAGTGGACCCTCTGTCCAATATGGCGGGTGTCCTTCTACAAAGAGCAATGTGCACACAAGCTGGGGGAGACCACCAGAGGATGCAGGTAGACAGGAGGGGTGCTTCTGCCAGCCAAGGCCCCCCAAAACTTGCCGGCAGCACCCCCGAAATGAGGGGAGCAGCCTGGAACAGGCTGTCCCTCGGCCCTCAGAGGGAGCCAGCCCTGCCAGCACCTCTACGTCAGACCTGCCGCCTCCAGAGCTGCGTGTAAGGCAGTACTGTTCTGAGGTGTCAGCCACTCAGCTCTGCTGGAAGCCCTAACAAACTAACACAGTCCAGGGCTCAGCCCAGAGCCTGGCACAAAGTGGCCATTGCAAGTGCCCATTCTTATTATCACAGTCACGATGGCATTCTGCCCTGTGACTTGTGGTGGGTCAAGAACTGGTCAGAACCAGATGTCCTTTAACAAAGCGGGGCTGTGTGACCTGGACCAGTTGCTTTCCCTCTCTGGGCCCTTGGCTCCCTGACCTATTAAACGGAAGCTCCACCTGATGAAAGACATTAGTGAAATCCCTCACCTGTGGAGATCACCTCAGTGACACGGCACACGGTCAGCAAGGACCCTTATCTCAGCCAAGACCCTGACCAGTGGCTTCCCCATTTTACAGATGGGGACATCCAGGTTCATGGAAAAGGAAGCACAGGGCCAGGTGGCAGAGATAGAATCAAACGTGAGTGTCCGCGTCAAGCCCTGTCCTTGTCACAGAGCTCTGTGGGCGGAGGGGCTGGAAGCTGCAGATTCTCTTCCAAGCCTGCTGAGGACACTGGCCTCTTGCTGTCAGTCCCTCCCCCGGGGCTTCTCCGGCATCTCCCCTGAGGCCCCCGACACGCCCGGCTCTCTGAGTCCTGCCGAGTCTCTTGGGAGGAGTCGCGACCCCCATTCAGAATCTTGGCCGGTGTGACTGCGCACAGGCGCCTTGGGAACCAGCCAGGGGAACCTCCACCTGTCCAGCCTGCTTTACGCTGAGATGAAAGTGACATCCCAGGTCCCCGGAGCTCACAAAGCTTCCTCGTTCCAGCTGTCTCCGCACGCCCTGCGCGTGTGTGTGTGTGTGTGTGTCTGTGTGTGTGTGTGCGTGTGTGTGTGTGGACCAAGTTCTGCTTTGTGGGGGAAAGAATTTTAAAAACCTCTTCCATTCTGCATCTCGGTGTCCGTGTTCCCCCGAGTGCCAGGGATATTCCAACTCGGATCAGCAACCGGCGGCCACCGGGAAAGCCAGACAGCCGCTCCCAGCACCCCGAGGCACGCACCCTGGCATTTCCTGGGGGGCTCGACCTGGGGGCCCTCCGGGGACATTGAAGGATTCTGAAGTCAGACAGACCTGGGTAACCTGGCGCTTAGCAGGTGGCCCCCTGCCTCAAGCTCATTCGTTCCCCGAGCGCCACTGAAGACTCGGGCTACATGCTGAGGCCCTCACGGTGCGCCAGGCTCTGCTAAGGACCTCACAGGCCACTCCGGTTCCTTCCAGCAGCCCCCAGGAAGTACAGTGACACCCCATCATATAAGTGGGAAAACAGACCTCGCAAGCCACGTGAAGCTAAGGAGTGGTAGCTCGGATGTCTGCACCCGGCAGATGTGACCCGTTCCAGATCCGCGCTCGCTAAGCCTGGGGCTGAATCATGCTCCTGGCCCCGCCAAAGCTATTGGGGGTCCAACCCCCAAAACCTGTGGTTATGGGACCTTACGTATGGCAAGAGGAACTTTGCATGAGCCATTGAAGTGAGGACTTTGAGACGGGGAGACTGTCCTGGATTATCCACACGGGTCCTAATGAAAGAGCAGAATGAGGTCAGAGATAGGACATTTGACCTGGGAAGCAAGAGGTTGGAGTGATGTGAGGGAGCGACCAGGAGCCCAGAAAAGTAGGTGGCTTCTAGGATCTAAAAAGCAAGGAAATAGATCCTTCCAGAAGGAGCCAGTCTTGTGGACACCTTGATTTTCTTTTTTTGTTTATTTTTTTCATTTTTGGTGCCAGAGATTTTTTTTTTTTAGGTAGAGACAGGATCTTGCTAAGCCTCTAAGTTGCTGAGGCTGGCCTTGAACTGGCGATCCTCCTACCTCAGCCTCCCGAGCGGCGGGAATTACAGGTGTGTGCCGCTGTGCCCAGCGACACCTTGTTTTTAGACCTCTGTCCACCAGAACTGTATGGAAATGGTGTTGTTCTAAGCCACTAGGTTCATGCCAATTTCTGCAGCCAAAGGAAATGAATATACTAAACATACAAACAGATTAAGAAAAGATGACAAAACAATTAAAGACTCTCTGGAGGGATGGTGGATGAACGAGGGATGGCCTGCTTTACATCACCAAGAGTCACGGTTTTCACCATGGCCCAGGACGCAGAAGGCCATGGTGGCCTTGGCCAGTAGAATTTATGGACCTTCCTTTATTTTATGTCCCTTTACCTAGTCCTTCAATCAATGTCAAATCCGAATCCTTCACCTACGTTCATCTCGTTCTTGTGTGTTCATTTAGGACCCCACTTGCGTTCATAGACTGCTTCACTGATGGTTAAATCACAGATCCTTATTTGGGGGTGATAGGGTATTTGAAAAGCATTTCGTGAGTTATAACTTGCAGGTGCAAAAAAAAAAAAATTCAGAGAAGTTTTACAAACATACAGAGCCGTGCAGCCATCGCGGAGGTGGAGGTGGGGAACATTCTCCCTACCTTAGAAAGGTCCTCTGCGTCTCCTGATCAATCCCTCCCGTCCCTGGAGATAGGTCGGCCTGCCCTTGAACTTGGATGGAGGCGGGCGCCATCTTTCCGTGGCGGTTGTCAGCAGTTCCTCTCAGAGTCCGCTCACCTTTGGAAGGACGAGGAGCCGGCTTCTCCAGTTTGCGACTCTAAGGAGCAGAGCAGCTGGGAGCTGTGTCCTACCAGTCCTGAGGTGGATGCAACCCCGCATTCCTTTGAGGCGCCATCTGGAGTGGAATTGCAGAACTTGAACTTCAGAAGAGCCTGCTGGACCTGGCTGGCGGAAGGCGCCTCCGCCCGCATCAGATTCTCTCTCAGACCTCCAACCCCATCCCTGCCGTGCTGGTGACTCTGCTTGTGAAGGAAAACTGGCCTGGGGGTCCCTCCCGTCCTGGCCCCGGAGAGCCTTAGCTGACGGGGTGGGTTTGGGGGAGATGGGATACGGGGGAGGGTGGGCAAGAAAGGGGACCCCGCTCTCCTGTCTATGTGGGACTCTCTATTTTCAGAGTTGATGAGGGAGAAGTTCAGGGTTCAGCTGACCAGAGAGATGGCACCATCTGCCAGACTTAAGTCCTTGTGCGCCACCTTCATGATTTTCCCCACATTTGCGTTAGTTGTCTTTGAATCGATTTGCTTTTCTAGTGGAAATTGTTTACTTGAGAAGTTAAGTTACCTGCAAATATGAAATCAATACGCGTTTCCCTAAATAGAGGTTAATCACCATAAACACTCAAAACCGGAACAACATAGATCAATTTCAGCCCCGCGGCCTCGCGTTCCCAGCCTGGGGCTCAGAGCATGAGGCTCTGTGTTCAGAAGGCAGAGGAGCCAGGGTTAGTTCAAGATCTGTTAGCACCCAACGAGACCCGGAGAGATGGAAAGGTGATTAAACGCGAGTAATTGTCTCACTTTGTGACTGGAGGTTATTTAGCTCGGGAATCATGTCTTATGCCAAACTGGTCTCCGCCCTTCGGGTGACACCACTGGATAGGGAAGTCTTCTGACTGCGATCAGGTCTTGCTCTGAACCCTGCTAGTTCTGCCACAGTGACTAACCCTCTCTGGGCCTGGACTTCCCCTTAGAGGCACCCAAGAAATGACTCTGCTGTTGGTTTGTCTGTCCCGGGGTCATCTAACGTATCCCGTGTCTGACCACTGATGCGGGCGTGGGAAGGCAGGCCCAGGATGTTTCTAGGATGTGATTCGGTGAGGACTCTTCCTCCCGAGCAGAATGGTCTGACAGCTTTGGCCAAGCGTTCTGCCCTGCTAGGGAGTGTTTTTTGCCCTTGGGATCCCGCCAAGGTTAAATGCAGAAGACTCAGGATCATCCTAAATCTGTATCTCAGAGGACCCCGCCCCTCAAATTCCATTCTATTTCAGAAGGTTGCTAATGTTCCCCACCACCACGGTGGTTCCAAACCTGGGGGGACATTTAGACTGAAAGGCCCAACTTGACAAGAATAGACTTTCTCAAACATTTTTTTTTTTATTTTAGCTCACAGACACCAAAATCCACAAGTATCTTGCAAGCTTCAGGTGTGGCCCGATCCAGGCTCAAACAAAGCTGGTTGGAACTTGGTTTCTCCACATCTCTACCTTACTCAAGGTTTGGGCTGTTCCAATGCTAGCAAGATGGCCCCAGAAGCCCAAGCTTACCAGATGCCCGTGGCCATGAGAAGCTCCCAGCCAGTCTCATTGGTCATCATTAGATGAGCTGCCTGTTCCTGAGCCAATCACTGAGGTGGGACAGGGAGATGGGCTGGGCTGATTGGCTTCGGGTAGGCGGGGCCTCTTTTCTGAGCTGAGTGCGGGTGGGGCCCGCCCTCCTCGGACTGCTCTGGCTGGAGGGGAGTGGATTCTGCCCGGCATGAATGCAAAAAGTGTCCAGGGGTGAAGAAATCCTGGAACTGTGATCGACCGATGTTCCAGGACCTTTCTCTGGCAAAGAAAAACAGATTTTCCATTAGAGACCTAGCAACGCAGGAGGATTGAAAAACAGTCTCTCCCTACTGCCTCTCTCTCTCTCTCTCTCTCTCTCTCTCTCTCTCTCTCTCTCTCTCAGTACCACGTTGCCCCAAAATAACCAGGTCGAAGCCACAGTGATGAATGGAACCTCGTGGCCTCGGCACTAATTTGCCCTGAAGCTGGTGCTATTTCAGGCCCTCCCAGCCTGGTTTAGCTTAGCTGCTGAAGAGCCGACCCCTGAGGTCCAGGATACAGAGAAGGAGCAGAGACCGTCACCTCCCTCCCCGGGTCACATCTCCAGGTGGCTCCCCAAGGCCCCCTCCTCCTGCCCCCATCCCTCGCCTCGGTCACTTCTACCACCTCTCAGGCCCCAGTCTGACTTCCGGTCCCCAGACTGCCACGCTGCCCCTCCCTCGGTGTGCTTCCGACCTCGGAGTTCACAGCCTAGCTCTCTGTGGACACCCCGAATGTCTTGGTGTGAGTTTATCAACCTCTCTGCGCTCCCTTTCCTTGTCCAATGGGGATGATGTGACACGTACCTATCTTGTAGGGTGGTTGCAAAAATGATGTTGGATAATTTATGCCAGCATTTAACCAGGGCTGGGCTCAGTAAGTGCTAGCTAAGAGAATGGAGATTCTGGGATCCAGCTGGGACACCACACTAGCGACACCAGCTTACTCCCTGGCTGTGTGAGATACCTGGGGCTGGGGCCTGGCCTCCTTCTCGCCTGCACCTCTGAGTCTACACCTGTGCCTGGCATGTAGCAGCTGCTCAATAAAATCTGTCGACTAAGTGTCCTGGTTTAGCACGTTCTAGGGTGTTCTCTGGCTCTGCTGGGAGCCCAGAACCACAGGATGAGGTCGCTCCCGGACCTGGACAGGAACATCACATTTGAGAGGACACTGTGGAGCCAGCCCAGGCAGCTTCCTGTGTAGCCCATGACGGTCACTGAAACCACTCCATCTTTGAAATCCCATCCTTCCCGCCCTCTGGTCCCCACCCACCCGGAGCCTTGGGTCCCCACGTTCATTGCCAGTCCTGTCCCTGGCGTCAAAGAGCTCATGAGGAAAGGACGGGGTCAGGGGGTGGAGGACTGAAGAAATCACAGAGAGGCCACCTCCCTGGGGGGCGTCAGGTGGCAGAAGAGCACGTGGAGCGTTTTTGATCCAGACCTTGGCTCCAGGCCACTCTCCACTTGGTGGTCAGTGTCCTTCGAAGACCCCAGCACGATGTCCCCCTGGAAGACGGAACCCGGAGCTTCCCCGCGGAGTGGTCAGGCAGCCGAGGGCGGGGCTGCGGCGGCCCTGGACCGTCCTGGGCCGGGAGGACAAGGACAGGCAGCGGACGTCCCCCGGCGACGGCACTCGAGAGGCTGCGAGCCGACAGGGCTCTGTGACCAGAGGAAAAATCCCGAGCGTAGGTGCGGCCATGCCACCTCCTCGGGAGAAGCGCCTCGCCGCCCTGTCCCTCTGTGCGCCACCGCCGGGTGGAACACGGTTCCCTGCGACCCTGCGCAGCATCCCACGTCCTATGTACGGTGTGCGGGGCGCTAGAAAAAACCGGCCATATGACAAGCCGGGTGACAGGGACGACAGGCCATGAGGATGGTGTCCGTGTGGGTCGCATTGACCACCCCCGACGAGCCCGGAGCGCCACCGCCCCGCGGCCCTCCAGGCGCCTGCGTGTGATTGACTGACATGTGTCATCCTTACAACCACCTCGAGGGCCGCGCTGAGGTCCCGAGCCGCGTGGCTGGTCAGTCCCACGTGGCTGGGGGAGTTCTTCCATCCCTCAGAGCCTTGGCGTCTCTACCTGTAAAATGGGAATAAAAACGGCAGTTCTGCTTCACTCCATGTCTCCACGAAGCCCGAGTTGGAGAGAGAAAAGGGGCTCTTCCAAAGACATGCAGTCGATCCACAAACATCCAAAAAAAACGTTCAACGACTCTAGCAATTAGAGAAATGCAAATCGAAACTACACTGAGAGTCCATCTCACTCCAATCAGAATGGCAATTATCAAGAATACAAGCAACGAGTGTTGGCGAGGATGTGGGGAGAAAGGTCCGCTCATGCAATGCCGGTGGGACTGCAGATTAGTGCAGCCACTCTGGAAAGCAGTACGGAGATTCCTCAGAAAGCTTGGAATGGAGCCACCATTTGACCAGCTATCCCACTCCTCGGTTTATACCCAAAGGACCTAAAATCAGCATATTACAGTGACGCAACCACATCAATGTTTATAGCAGCTCAATTCACAATAGACAAGCCATGGAACCAACCTAGGTGCCCTTCAGGAGATGCATGGATACAGAAACTGTGGTGTATATACACAATGGAATATTACTCAGCCATAATTTTATTCTTCTGGGGCTTAAAGAAGAAAACAAGGTAAACGGATGGAGTCGGAGAATATCATGCTAAGCGAAATAAGCCAATCCCCCAAAACCAAAGGCCGAATGTTTTCTCTGATAAGTGGATGCTGACCCATACCAGGGTGGCGTTGGGGAGAGGTATGGGAAGAATGGGGGAATGTTGGACTGTGTAGAAGAAATGAAGGGAGGGGAAGGAGAGGGGGAAGGGAAGAAGGTGGCATGAGACAGACAGCGTTGCCCTATGTACATGTCACGAGGGTGTGACCCTACAGCGTGTACAACCAGAGAAATGAAAAGTTATACGCCAAAAACACAGGAGGGGGCTCTTCCGGCTCCCACGTGGACCCTTCAGTCAATGCTGTGAGAAGCGAATCTCCTTCTGACCTCGATTTCACAGACTAGTAGGCGAGTTCTCCCAGCGAGGAGCAGCTGAGCTGGGACTCAAAGCCACTCAGAATGCAACGTATTTGGAAATAAGTGTCTTTGCAGGTGTAATTATTCCAGCTGGGCCTAAATCCAAGGGCTGCAGTCCTTATAAGAAAACAGAGACACACAGAGAGAACATGACATGAAGACAGAGAGTGTGGGCTGATGCTTCTAGAAGCCAAGGAGGCCAGAGACGGCCGGCAACTGCTAAAAGCCAGGAGAGAGGTGAAAGAGATTCCGCCTCAAAGCCTCAGGACCCAGACCTGTCCCCCCTCCCCCGGTGTTCTGAACTTCCGGACTTACAGAATGGTGAGGGAATCACGTCTGTTGCTTTAAGCTGCCCTGCTCGTGAACACTAGGTGCTACGTAGTCTGTGTCCCCCAAATTCCATCCGCTGACATCCTGAGCCCCAGTGGGCTGGTATCTGCAGGCAAGGCCCTTGGGAGGTGAAGAGACAGGAGGGACCTGTCTGTCACCCTCTCTCCCAGGTGAAGCAGGAGAAGACACCCGTCTGCAAACTCGGAAAGAGACCCACATCAGTTACACCATCAGCCAGCACTTTGACCTTGGACTTCTCAGATTTCACTATAAGAAACGCATGTTCCCTGTTGGGGTCAGTCTGGCTTATTTGTTACAGCAGCCTGAAGCAGCCTGACACCCTACTGTGACCCAAAGACCTGACAAGGACAATTTTAGAAGAGGGAAAGTTTATTTGGGGCTCGCGGTTTCAGGGCTCAGTTCATGGATGGCCGACTCCATTGCTCAGGGTCTGAGGTGACCAGAACATCATGGCGGATGGAAGAGTGTGGTGGAGGGAAGCAGCTCAGGACGTGGCAGTCAGGAAGCAGAGTGAGCCCCAGCTGCCTCTCACCAGGAACAAATATAAACCCCAGAGGCAGAGCCGGGGACCCTCCGCCCCCGCCACACCCCACCTGCCTGCAGTTCCCACCCAGCTGATCCCCAGCAGGGTGCGTTCCCTGTTGGATCACAAGCCAGTTGTTTCTCCTGTGAACCTTCTAGCATCGTCTCACACCTGAGCTCTGGGGACACCTCACATCTAGACTGTAACAACTGCCAAAGACACAGCTCGTCCCAGGGAGTGGTCCCCATGTGTCCTCCTCCTGCCCGCAGCTCAGGCCTCCCTGCAACTGGGCAGACTCCAAGGCGCCCCCAGACTCTGGGCCGTGGGCAGTGAGCCCTCCCTCCTCGGGTTGCATGGCGAGCTCCTGAAAATGACCGTTTTCAGTTGAAAAAAGGGTCCAGAGGACTGGTGGCGCTCGGCGGGAGACTGGATGCTCTCGAGTTCACAAGGAGAAGCAGAACCTTCCAGGGCAGTGGCTGGAGGCCCGTGCCCCCTGGCCCTGGTCCCAGTTCAGGGCCTAGAGGGACGGCAGTGCCTCTTGGCGGTTCCCACAAGGGCAGCCTCTGATTGGAGGGCAGACCCAGGTCTCCCAGGGGCTGCTGGGTGGACAGTTGGGTGTGTTCGGGTTCAAAAGTGCCCAGCTCAGTGCTGCAGTTTCCAAGGGGCCAACGTCCTTTGGACTCCTGGGAGGTAGAGGCCTGAGAGGCCTGCTGTCCCACCTGGGCCCAAGTAGAGAGCGGAAAGCCACTGAGGGACAGCCCGCTCCTGGCTCAGTCTGTGTCCGTGTGTCAGGGACCATCCACCGTCCACAACTCCAACACCCTGCCTTTCTGGATGGCATGGCGCAAACTCACCCCATCGCTCATTCCCACCTTGGCTCGGGACCTTCTCCCCAAAACCTCCTGTGTGCGAGCGTCCAGCCAGTGTTGACGGAGTCTGGGCTGTTTGCCAGGTTCCGTTGAGCAGGTTCCAGCATGACCTCATTCAGTCCTCACAGAGCCCTGTGCTTATAGCAGCCATTGTGCCCATTTTACAGATGCTAAAATCAAGACCCAGCCCCTGGCCCACGTTCACAGAGCTGGTAGGTGGCTGAGCGGAATTTGGACACTGGTCTACCTGGCGCCAAAGTCCACCTTGTGAGGTCACTGATATTGGCAGGTTCTCTGCTTTTCCCCAGCTTCTTACCCCACGTGCACAGACATCTTGTCCTTGACATGCATTTAAGGCTGGTGCTGCCTCAGAGTGTGATAGCGAAGAGACCAGGCTCCCCGCTGTGTCTTCCAAAGGCTCAGATCCCGGCTCTGCTGGGCACCCGTGGGGACTCAGCCTCCTCACCTGGGAAATGGGGATAATCATGGGTTTGGGTCCTAGGGGATCTGGGGTGATGTGGGAGCAGCTGGGACATGGCTCAAGTCCACACATGGTGGCCAGAGTCTGGCAGACTTGCTGGACAGTGTCCCCCAAACCCAGGCAGCTAATGACCATTGGCTTTGCTTCTACTGGGATGGGGTGCTAATCCCTCAAAGCAACTCGAAGCTTCTAAACCAGGAGGGTGCCAAGCCCTGTGTGGGGGTGCAGCAGTGATGGCGGGGACTCCCCATCTCCAGGCCGCCCAGCGGGGTGTAGAGAGGCAGGCAGAGGGGCAGGGAGCCGAGCTTGCCTCGCTCTCTGAGTGATTCTTAAGGGGGACACGTTTGATTGACAGGCAGGCTCTTGGTAGGTAGAGGTGCCCCTCCCCCAGCAGTGCCCAGGCTGAGAGGCTGGGGGCCGGGCACCAGCAAGGAGCTCTCCCGTCGCCTCTGCTGGGAGACCCCAGGTTCTGTGGGCTTGCTGGGGAAGAAGGGACCCCCTCCTCCAACCAAGGCTGGCTCCCTCTTGCAGCTCCAGCCAGATAATCAGGCCTCCCCACGTTTAATAGGATCCAGGCCGTGGAGGCAAATGTAAAAACAAAACTCTGTGCAAATGTGTTTTTATGTAAACACAGCAGGGGGTGGCGGCTGCCTGCAGAGAGAGAGCCCGAGGCTGCTGCTTCTCAGAGCAAAAATAACCCTGAGTGTTCTGCTCCTGCCAAGAGGAGCTGGGGTCACGTGGGAGCCCAGGTGCTGAGGAGCCACCCCTGCGCCCGCCCGAGGGTCCCTCCCCTCCAGGTGAGCGTCCCAGGGGCCCAGGAAGAGCTAGCAGGTGCTCCTTCTCCTGGAAGCCCCTTTCTGTCATGGGGAGGATGCTCTGTAGGTTGCTGCTGGTTTGTGGGGTTTGTTTTTATTAAGTATAATTTACCTACAGTAAAATTCACCCATTTGCGCCTGCAGTCCTGTGAAGCCTCCCACCAGGATCAAGATATGCCAGAGTTCCAGGGCCTCCGCCCTCCTCTGCCCCTGCCACCTGCCCCCGTCGACCCCTGATCTGTGAGCCTGTGAACCTCTCTTGGAGTGCCACATCCATGCGACCCTGTAGTGCGTCCACTCTGGCTGCTTTGGGCCCGTGTATTAGCTGAGGAGAGGAGGGCAGGTCCCCGTCAGGGCCGAGTGGTTCCCCAGGACCTGGACACTCCAGCCTCCCCCCGCGGTGACTTGGTCATTTGCATACAGGTTCATTCAGGTAGCTGCCTGGGGGAGGGATGCTGGGCTGTGCTGAAGTGGACACTTCTAATGTCACAAGGAGCCATTGCACTGGCGGGCAGAGGGCCACCGTGTTAGTCGGCTTTTCGTTGCTGTGACCAAATGCCAGACACAAAGAACTCAGTGGAAGAAAAAGTTCCTCTCGGCTCAGAGCTTCAGAGGATCCATGGGCAGCCGCCTCCTTCACCTGGGCCTGAACGTCACGGTGGAAAGGGTGCTGGGGGGGAAGCAGCTCAGCTCCTGGCAGAGAGGGAGAGAGAGGGGGGGAGAGAGAGAGAGAGAGAGAGAGAGAGAGAGAGAGAGAGGGGAGAGAGAGAGGGAGAGAGAGAGGGAGAGAGAGGAGCAGGAACAGAGCACAAGACCCAGTTCCAAGGGCTCCCAGTCACCTACTTCTGCCCATGGCCAGAGCCGGCAGCTCCTACCACCTCCGGGTCCATCCAAATATCCACGGGTGAATCTGTGCTGGGGTCAGAGACCTGTGACCCAGCCAGGCCCCTACAGCACCACCTCTGGACACTGCTGCCCTGAGACTGAGCCCGTGCGGAACATTCTAGATGCAAACCGTAAAAGGCCCTTCGCCCCTGGCATCCAGCACCCAGGCCCAGGAGTCCCGGTGGCTCCCGTTCTCTCCAGCACTCGGAGTTGGTTTGGTCTGGTTTCCTGGGTTGCTGGTGTGGGCCCACCCAGCGGTCTTATCTCCTCATGGCTTTAGTCACAGTGCCGTCTGCTGGGTCCTGTGGTTGGGCCGGAGGCAGCCAGTGGCCCCCGCGAAGGGAATGGACTTGACGAGCCTTCTGCCACTTGCAGGTTGTGACCATAGGGAGGGAACACTCTAGAACATGCTGCGTCGCTGAGCCAGCATGCCTAGTAGGTTGGATGTGGCAGAGAGCCAGGTGCGAACCTGGCCCAGAGCTATTGCTTATTAGAAGTCACTGATGGTGACTTATAATAAGTGCCAGTTATACTTACTGTGTCTTATAAAAGCAGTGGGTTCCACAGAGAGTGAAGCCAGACTTACCCAGTCAAGTCCTGGCTATGCCACCTCTACCCTAGCTGTGTGACCTTGGGCAAGTTACTGAACCTCTCTGGAATCTATGCTGCTAGAAGTTAGAAAAGTGCGGTTGGGGACACGGGTGGGTGGCTAGGGGACAGTTCAGTGTTTCGGTGTGGGGAGAGTCACAGGGGCGCACACATGTAAATTCCACCTGCCTGTACTCGTAAGATGTGTGTATTTTGGCCAGAAAAGAAGAAAGAAATCCAAGATGTTCTGCAGAGCAGCCGAACACAGCTTTGCCCCGGCGACTTGCACAACGGAAATTTTTTGTCTCACGATTCTGGAGGCGGGAAGTCCAAAAATAGGTCCCCAGCAGGGTTGGCCCCTCCCGAGGGCCCCGAGGGTGGGATCTGCCTCTGGCTGCTCTCCCGGCTGACGGGTGCCTCTCCTCCCTGGCTCCAGTCATCTTCCCTCCGCACCCATCTGTGTCCAAATTTGCTCCTTCTGTAGAGACCCCGGTCATATTAGATGACCTTATCCTAACTCGATGACTCTGTAAAGACCCTGTGTCAAGTAGCCACCTGGCCACTTGAAATGCTTTCTGAGTGTTAGTTTATCGTTGCTATTATAATCCAGGGCTCCCTTGGTCCTCACAACACGCTCGGGGGAGGTGCCCACCGCTCAGTGTGTGGAATCTGAGGCTCTGGAAGGCTGCATGGGAAGCCCCCGTCTCTCGGGTGTTGCCAGAGCTGCTGAGATTTTTTTTTTTTGTATCAGGGATTGAACTCGGGGGCATTTCACCACTGAGCCACCTCCCCAGCCGTTTTTAATATTTTATTTAGAGACAGCGTCTTGCTGAGTTGCTTAGGGCCTCACTAAGTTGCTGAGGCTGGCTTTGAACTCGCAATCCTCCTGCCTCAGCCTCCCGAGCCGCTGGGATGACAGGTAGGCACCAGCGCCCCGCTGAGATTTCAAATTGAGCTCTTTGATCAGGATCAAATCGCGATGTTTTCCAGCATCTTCTACCGCCTTCCACCTGGGCTGCTCTGATTGTCTAGACAGAAGGTTTCCTCATCTGTCTGGATCCTGGTCCAACCCCATCAGCCTCATGTGGGCAATGGCAGAAATGCTCTCTCACAGGCTGCAGGTCTGCTGCATCAGGAACTCTGGGGGCAGACCAGGACCCTGTGTTCCAACAGGCCTCAAAGAGGGTGCCCAGGCACACCGGTTTGAGAATCCCTACTTTGAACCCTCCCCGAGGATTCTACTGTAGCACTGAGTTACCAGATACCAGATGGGATATAAAACTTCAGCCCCAGGTGAAGGAGTACTTGTTCTGCTTTGGAGAGGTAAACTTCTAATCGAAGTACTATCACTAGAAGCCCTCTTAAGCCACAAAGCCCCTGCTTGAAATCCTAGCTCAGAAACTAATGAGCTGTGTGACCTTCGGCAAGTCACATAACCTCTCTGAGCCTCAGTTTCTCATCTGTATAATGAGAATAGCACCCACCTTACAGAAGTACCTTCTGAGCTTCAGAAATGTATATTTCAAGGTTCTGGATGCTCATTAAGTGGAATGACATTTGCTAGTGCTCAAAACCAACACAGACCCCGAGACTCTAGAAAAGCCAAGATGTAAGCTTGCCGTCTTCTACCTTCTTGACAGCAGGTAGCTTCAGGGCTATGTCCCCAGCGCCGGAGGTATCACAGACACCCACAAAGTGTTATTGATCAAATTATGTTTTAAAACAACGTATTCTGTATAAAGAATATGTACCAATTTTTTGAAAAAGGAGAAAAAATGTTTTTTGAATGACAAAATTAAAACATTGCGTCCCCTGGACCCCGACCCGAGGACTCCAGGTCAGAGCAGAGGTTTTCTGAAATGATGAAGTAGTAGTTTTCCCCAGCGACCATGCGTGTGTGAAGTTTGTGCAGATGAACTCTCAGCGTGGATAGGTCTCCTGGTTCTCCGTGGGGCCCACCTTGGCTTAGAACATGGCTCGACCTCAGTGCGTGTTTATCGAATGAATGAATAAATGAATGAATAAATAAATAAGTGAATACTGGAGGGGCAGTAGGGCCTGGAAAAAATTTTAAAGCAGTTTTTGTTGTTGCATTTCATTATTGAGGACCCAGAGGATCAGAGAGGGTAACCCACTTGCTCTGGGTCACACAGCCATAGCATGATCTTGACAGGGGGAGCAGGAAGAAAATGAGAGACCACAGCATGGGCCCTTGCAGGGGCGGGACCACAGCTTTCACACTCAGGAGCCTCCTTCAACCGTCTTCGCAACCGCTTAGGACCAGCTCAGCTTAGGACCAGCTACCTCATTTGCAGGCCCCGGTGCAAAATAGAAATGCAGAGTCTCTTGCTCATAATGTATTAAGAATTGCAACACGGAGGTGGATACCTGTCATCCCAGCAACTCAGGAGGCTGAGGCAGGAGGATCACAAGTTGGAGGCCAACCTCAGCAACTTAGACCCTGTCTCCAAAAAAATAAATAAATACAAAGGGGTGGGGATGGAACTCAATGATTGAGCACCCCTGGGTCCAACCCCTGGCCTGAAAACAAACAAACATAAACGACCCAGAATTGTGAGACCAACAGCAGCCAGCTAGACCAAGCCGGAAGCCTTCTGGGTACAGACCCCGTGGGACTGCCGGGCTCAGGAAGCAAACCTGTGAGAAAGGCCCCGCCACCACTTCCTCTCCCCGGCTGCAGGATGGGGCGCCCTGGCTCAGGGAGACTGCCAAGGTCACCCAGGACCCCCAGCCTGTTCTGCAGAGAAGTCTGGATTCCAACCCACAAACCTAGAGGCTAACTAACCGGTCCACCCGTTCCTGGGACTGGCCTTGCTGATCCCTGTCCGGCGCTCTGGGTGAGCAGCGTCCTCGAGGCAGACAGTGAGGGTATCAGTCCCAGCCTTCCTGCCTCCCCTGCGTCCCCGACCCCTGGAGGCAACCCAACAGAGGGCCACCTCCCCCCCCACGGGCCGCCTGGGCAGATGCGCCTCTGTGTTTGTCTAAATGTAAAGACTCCCGGTGGCTCGCAGTGGATGCTGGGGCTGGGCAGGGCTGTCCTTGAGAAGAATCGCAAATACTGGGAGGACAGTCCATGCCAACGTGCAAACGGCAACCGCTGCCATGGCGTCAGAGCCAGGGCTTCCCCGGGCGGGGGCCACGCCTGCCCGCGACATGCGCAGATCCAGACTCTCCCCCACCCAGGCCCTGGGCACTGCCGGCCTCGACCCGTTTTATGAATGAGAAGCTGCGGCCCAGGGAGGCCAAGGAACTTCCCTGTTCTCAGGGCCCTTCGGTGACAAAGCCAAGATTCAAACTCGAGTCTAACTGACGTCCAAGCTCACACGGTCCCTGCCGCTTTCCTGAAGCCACAGCTGGTTGTGGGAAATGGAAATACAGTCGAGCAAGTTGAAAAACTGAAATGGGTCGCATTTCATTCGGAGGTTCCCCCCAGCCTCCCCAGGAGGCCGGCCTCATGCACATGGTGGGGTCCCGCCGGCGGCTCCCCTCTGCCAAGGCGACGCTCTGGCTCCCTGCTGCTGGCCCCGGTGTCCTGTAATTGCCGAGCAATTTCCAGATGACTGGAAATCTATAATTCATGGGCACGTCTTTCAGCCTGGTCCCTGGAAGGCAGCGAGGCATGACCGGCTCCCAGGGAGGATTTCAGCCTTGACATGGGCGGGAGTGGAAGCCTTAGGAGCTTAGGAGAGAAGTTCAGAATCAGAGGAGCCACATGCAGAGAACGGACCGAGGTCTCGGGGACCCCAGCTTGGAACGTCACCGTGGCATCTCATGTCGCAGTGCTGGATAAAATCTCGGAGGAAGCGCTGGCCTCCGGGCTTAAAAGTCTGCAAACCGGGAGTCAGGCGGGTCTGCTCTTCCCGTTTATCCGTTCGGCAGGGTCCCGAACGATGTCTAGACATGCTTGTCAGGGTCCCCAAGGTGGCACCTAGCAGGTGCAGGCCAGGGATGCCGCTGACCACTCCACGACGCACAGGACGGCTCCCCCTAACAGCAAAAGAGTCTCCCGTCCAAAAGGTCAAGGGCGCAGAGGGCGAGGGGCCCAGGTCCGGATTGTTCGAGGGATGTGCTGGGTTTTCATCTGAACATCCCTGAAATGAAGACCCTCGTTTCCAGTTTTACCTCCAACATTCACGGTTCTCGGGTGTGGCGTGGGTTTTGGGGTCAAGTCAGGTGCTGGCCGGGGACTGGGGGGCGACGCGGGGGCTGGGGCGGGGCAGGGCGGCCTGGCGGTGTCCCGGTGTTGGCGCATGTCCCGGTGTTGGCGCGGGGCCTCAGCCGCCTCCTCCCGGTAGCGCGGGGTGGGACGAGGCACCACCGGGCGGAAGCATCGCTGGGTTCCTGGCTGCGGTCTGGGGAACTCTGGGCGGTCTAGACGGTGCTCGGTCCCCACACAGGCTCTGGGCAGGCAGAGGAGAAGGGCCCCCTGAGGATGGAGGTCCCCCGGTTGCCCCAGCAGCCCCGCAGACGGGAGGCCCCAGGGGCAGAACTGGAGATTCGCGGAAGGTTCTGGAGCCCAAAGGGCCTGGGTCTGAGTCTTGCCCTGCCACTGGCCAGCTCTGCCTTCCGCCGCGATGGCCCGATCTGAAAAGGGAGACAGAAACCAACCTACAGCCCCGGGGAGAGGCCGCGACCCTGGGGACCGAGGGACCCAGCACATAGAAGAGGTGCGACCAGGAGCGGTTCTCTGGGTTTGCTCCCCGCGGAGCGCGGCCAGGCTCCAGGCTGCAGGGCAGGAGACCTGGGTCCTCCAGGAGCCCCTCCCTGATCACGGGGTACCCCCTTCTCTTTGGGGCGCCACGAGGAAGCTGGCCTGGGGGTGGTGGAGGTCCGCCCCTTAGCCCTGCTGGGCCGTGAGCCCACCTCGAGCCGGCTTGCAGTGCAGGCCCCCTGAGGACGGGGAACTTGAACCTGCGAAGCTGGGCTGGGGGCAGAGACCACCCCCAACACACGCGCACTGACTTGGACATGAACCCAGAGTTCGCGTGTTTGGATGGGGGGCGGGGGGGGTAGCAGTTCTTATCAGGAGACTCTGGAGGAAAATTCCTCTGGGGGAAGAGTTGCCAGTGCGACCTGTCTCTGCTCCCAGATTAGAGCTGAAACCCGCAGGGTCAGCATGAAGCCCGGGGGTGCTGCTTTGCTGCTGGTCGTGGCTGGGAGCAATGGTTCTGGCGGGGAATGAACCTGTAGGGCAGCAGGTCCTGGAACCGGCTTGGCCCTAGCCTGACTGTGTGACCCCAGGTCACTCCGTCAGCCTCTCTGATCCCTGGGTTCCTCATCTTTAAAACATCAGACTCAAACTGGCTGGTTTCTAGGGGCCCCTGGAGCTCCAGGACTCTACGACATGATAACAACAATAACAATAATGATAGCTCAATCTCACCCAACGCTCACCTGGATGCAGGTCCCCTACCGGGCATGGTCACGTTCACAGGGGTTGTGCCATTGGTTTTCTCAGGGCCTCGGTGTCCCCTTTGGTGATGGAAGGTCATTTTGCTGGGTGGTAGATTTCCCCAGGTTTCACCCAGTTCTGTGTCCCTTGCCCTAAGGCAGACTCTGAGTGATCAGAGGGTGATCTTTGAGCCCTGGAGACAGGGTGACTTTCCTCGGGGGACCTGGCCCACCCCTGCAAATCCACACATCAACTTGGAGGCTGGTGAAGGTGGTGGGTGGGCACTGGCTTTCTGCAAAGGGCTGACGGTAAATATTTGAGGCTCTGAGACCCCCAGCCCCTGGCAGCCCCCTGAGGACCTGAACCTCAGCTTCAGAAATCAGCGAAGGTTTCCACCTCCAGCTCAGCGGCAGAGCCACTGGGACGGGAGGGTTCGTAGGGGCTCCCTCCTTGAGCCACCCACAGCGCAGCCTCAGCCCTGAGCAGAGCCCAGAGCCTGCGGGACAGACCTGCCAGACTCTGCAGGGGACTCCCTCTGCCTGGGACAGCCTGGCCTGGACCTCCTCCAGTCGCACCACTTCCCAGAGGGTCCCTCTGGGAACACCCTCGCCCACCCCGCTCCCTAGGGCTGTCTAATTACGCTAAGG
Source organism: Sciurus carolinensis (assembly GCF_902686445.1). Classification (NCBI taxonomy): domain Eukaryota; kingdom Metazoa; phylum Chordata; class Mammalia; order Rodentia; family Sciuridae; genus Sciurus; species Sciurus carolinensis. Next base: position 130,407,117 of record NC_062220.1, read on the forward strand.
GACGGGCAATGAGAATGGCCATTGACTTCGGAGGCACACACACAGCCCAAGACAGATCACACACAAGCCGTCTCCTTCCCGCAGCCCCTCCCCTCGCCCTCTTTCCTGCCACCCCCGGGAGGTCTGTCCCTGTCTACTCCGGGGTAAACAGTCTGCCCAGAAACAGCACAGCCGTCCATTATCCCCCCAGACAATTAGCAACCTATTAAGCAGCCTGTGCAAATGCGCGCTAATTGACCCCCCCCCCCAGCAGCTCCTGGGGAGGGCGACTCCAGATGGCTTAATGACGGGGACCCAGGGCCTTCCCTGAAGATCCCCTCCTGGGGAAGGAAGATCCCGGCTCAGAGGAGGGCTGCCAACCGCCTGGCATCACGCGACTGGACAAGGGGCTGCTGGTTGTCCCTGGTCCCCTCCAGCCGGGTCCCCTCCCGCAGCGCAGCCCCGCCCCCGGCCAGAGTTGGCACCACCCCTCAGTGGGCGCCGCCTTTGTCTTTCTAAAAAATGGGTAAGGTGTGAATTCTGACGGACTCGTGACGAGCGGGGGGTGCTGCGCCCCGATACCTCAGTTTATGGACCCGAGGCGGGAGATCGGATGGGGGCCGGCCTCTCCGCCGCCTCCACCTTCGTCATTTCTTCGTCTTGGGAACATTCTAGCTCCTCTCTGTTGGCTCTTTGGAAGGATGCAGTTGATTCTTGCTGAGCAGGGTTGGGGAAGGAGCCCCGTGGCCGACCGATCGCTGGGGGTGCGTGAGGCCCTGGGTTCGAGACCCACTCCAGCCAAAAAATAAAACCCCCAAAATAAATAAATAAAAAACAAAAACAAAATATACATATATTTATTAAATATGTCAGCCACCGTGATCTTACTCCTAAGGTTCCATAGACTATTTTTCCGAGTAATGGAGGTGCCGGCGTAGGGATTGCCCACGTTTCTCCCCCTCCCCCACAGCCGCGCGCATCATCAATGTCCCCCACTTATAAGTGGCGCATTTATGACCCCCGAGCCACCACGGGGAGACATCGGTATGGCCGAGGGCCACAGGGCACCCTGGAGCTCGCCCCTGGTGCCGTGTTCGGTGGGTCTAGACAGATGTGAACTCTGTCCCCCATCACCCAGCGGCGCGGAGGAGCTTGGCAAGCCCTGGAAGGTCCCTGGCTTCCATCCGCGCGACCCTCCCTGGTGACCGCTCCTCGTTTTTCCTTCTCGGTGGCCTTGCCTTTTCTGGAACATCACACAGTTGGAAGGATACAACGAGGAGGCTCTCCGATTGGCTTTTCCCTTGGCGCTAAGCACCGTCGTCTCCTCCCTGGCCTGGTGGGGATCCAGAGCGCCTGTCTTTTTAGCACCGACGCGCGTCCTGTGGTCCGGAGGTGCACAGGCGTCAGCTCCTCGTGTGAACAGCAAGGAGCAGGGCTGCCGGTCCCCTGGTAAGAGGGTGCTGGGCTTACACGGTCACTCCTTGGAGAGGCATGGTAGCTGCACGTCTTGAGCTCCCCACGTGTCCCCAGCCGAAGGAGAACAGTCCCTGTGCTTCCTCCTGCTGGCTGGACCTTGGGAGGCTGGCACTGGCCCCGCAAGGTCAGGAGCACGGGGTTCCCTGGGATCCTCAGTGTCTCCCCTCTGCTCACCGCTTCCCTCCTTTCTCTTTGCAGATGAATATTTTCTCTTTTTGGGGGGCACCTGGTGACTGCTCTGGGGCCGTGGGTCTCAGTGAGCATCAGACATATCAGTGCCTCAAGTGCCAACTCCATATCCCTGAACCCATCTTTGGTCCACTAGCAATGCCAGACCAGGTCAAATGGCATGACCCTGGGAGCTGACCCCGCCAGCAGGGGTGGGGGATCACGCTGGACGGACTCGCCCCTTGAGTCCTCCACACCTGCCTCGGGTGGTCACCAGCCACTGCACTGATGTCCTGGATCCTCATCTTTTTCTTTCACCACAAGAAGGGGTAAATGCTTTGTTTGGTTCACCAAAATCGAAGCAGAGAATGACCGTTGACAGAGAATCCGTTGTGTCACGCCTAGCGTGTGCCGAAAAGCACAGGCTGCCTGGGTTCAATACCTGTTCTTCCCCTTCCTAGCTCTGTGACCTTGCCCAGGTGACTTAACTTCCCTGAACCTCAGTCTCCTCCTCAGTAAAATGAAAATAATAGGACCTGGCTCATAGGCTTGTTGTACTAATAGGTTACTATGTAGAACAGTGCTGGATACATAGTAGATGCTCAATAAATAGCCCATGCTCTTATTAGGGAGCTGTGCTTTTAAACACAGGGACCCATTTACCTGCCTGAGGCAGGGTAGACTGGTCCTGATTTGCAGCTGAGAAAACTGAGTCACAGAGAGGTCACTTGCTGATATCCTTTTTGCAGCTGCGTCAGCTCCCCTCGAAGGCATGTCTGGCTCCAGGTCCGATCCCCTTTCCAGGTGTCCTTCCTCTCCCGTTCACGGTGGCCCAACCTGGTTCCCTACAACAAGTGAAAATGGCCCTAAAGTTGCCCGTGGACCAAAAGGACTCGAAGTCATTATCCAGGGAAAAAAATGGAATATTTATTTATAATGGGCACCATATGCTCCTTCTGATATTCTTATTTAATTACATCACAGCAGATGGCTGGGTGTTAAAGGCCATTAAGCTAACGGCACTTGCCTTCCCGTTTATGATCTTGAGGTTTGGAGAAGACGGATGGACAGGGACCTGGGTGCTGGGCTTTGATTTCCACGGGGTGGGGTGGGGGGAGAGCTTGTCCCGGGAATGGAGGGAAGCACGCGGCCCTGGGGGCCCTCCCTGGGGCCGGGGCAGCCTGTGCTGTGACACGGAACCTGGAGCAAGCTCCCTCTGTGTGTGTGCGCATGTCACTCTGCGGGATCCTGGATGCAGCCATCCCGCACGCAGCCTTGACTCAGAACCTGAGTCCGTATGTGCAGAAGCATCCTTTGCAAGATTGCGTGTATCCATCGCGGGCACCTCAGAGTCATGACCCTGTAGCACGCCCAGGAGCAGAGGCGCGGTCCCCAGAGCCCCCCTCCCACTCCGCGGGGTGCAGGGGCCCTCCCCAGAGTTGCCTGGGTTCATGACCTTTTAGACGCCTGAAGTCCACGAGCAGAAAGCCACTTGGCTGCCGCTGGTTCTGGAATGTCTCCTCCGGCTGCTTCTCTCCCTCTTTCTCTTGCCAAGCAGATGCCCCAAAATCAAGAGGACGAGAAGTCACTGAGTTAAAAGATTTGGGGACAACCCCTGGGTTCAGTGCCTAGTGCCACAAACAAAGGAGTTTGGACGGTCCATCTACCTGAAGAAGCCTTTGACGGATGGTCTTGCACATTCCCAAGCTCAGAGAGGACCCCCCCCAGGGTGGGTGGGATCCCACTGAGAGATGCCGTGTCCTGCTGTCCCACGTGGTGGCTGCCCTTGTGTGGGGACAGTAAGATTCAGAGTTTTGCACTTGACCTCAGGCTCCTCTTCTTTCCAGTCATGTGCTTGGGCAAGTGAATTAAGCTCCCCGAGTCTCAGCTTCCTCGTCTGTAAAATGGGTATCATCACAACTGTGCTTCAACTCGGTGGACAGGTACCAGGTCGCCTCTGCACAGGGGCCGGAGAGCATCCCAAGTGTTGGAGAAAAGCCCTCAGGTAAAGAGTCGTGGACACACGCCTGTGTGCTCCAGCTCTGCCCAGTCGGGGCAGCTACTTCAACAGGCATGGAAGACAAATCAGCCATTCTTAGGCTCGGCAGAGGATGCTCCTACAGCCGGACTCCGTGGTACCGCGCCAGTAATCCCCTTCAACTCCGGAGGCTGAGGTGGGAGGATCGCGAGTTCGAGGCCAGCCTGGGCAGCTTAGCAAGACCCTGTCTCAAAATCTAAAACATAAACAAATAAAAATGTCTTGGATGTACTAAAAAGAAATATGCACCCCACAGAAAGACCTCCCAGTTCCATTGTCGCTCTGGGTTAATTCTTGTGTGCAGGTGGGAGGGTGTTCTACCCGAGTCACGTGAGCTGAGAGGACATGAAGGGGAAATCCGCAGAGGATCACTGAGCCCTAGAAGTAGACAAAAAGGGGTCGCGAGCAGGCAGAACCACATGTGTGCTCAGTTAATTATTATAAAAGAGGAAACGCACCTGAAACACATGGCAATATTATGCATCTGCATATATTAACTTAATTTAGTTCTTGCATCTCCTTAAGTGATAAATATTATCATCTCACCCTTCTAGAAGGGAAGCTGAGGTGCACAGATGTGAGTCACCCCTCAGAGGAAGATAAACAGTGGGGATGCAGTAGGGGCTCAGCACATAGTAAGTGTTCAACCAAGACTGTGGCCTGATAGTTCTAGTATTAGCCTGAGACTGAAATTTGCCCTCTGGCCCAGGACCCCCCCTTTCTTGGAGATGCCCCTGCCCCACCCAGCACTCTGAAGACTTCAGATCTACCCAAACCAGGATTCCCAGCAGCTACCTCTCAGCCAAGCTGGGGTGGTCAAGGGTCAGCTGGTCCCTGGGCCTGCCCGTCCCTCCAACCTGCCTCTGTCCCCCAGGTCAGCTTCAGGGGCTGAGGCGGGAGGGCCAGCCCCCTTTCCAGCCTCAGGGGGGCTTCTGTCCTGCCCTACTTCTTCCTGCCCCAGAATCTGGAAGGGGAAGCCCCTCCCTCCCTACAGGGCAGCTCTACTCGGCTGGGCTTATTCCTGGCAGATCAGCCCAGAGGTTCATTCTGTTGCTAAAAATAGCTGTGTTCTTCCGAAGGCTCCTGCTGGAAACCCAGGCAGCAGTAACCGGAGGCTGCTGTTCCCTCAAAGGGAGCTCCGCAACCCGTCCCTGCAGACCCTGGCAGGGAGGTAGGCAGGGGACGTCCCCCACAGGAACAGGGGGGGACGCTGAGACTCAGAGAGTCTCAGGAGGCGGCCTCCCGTCTGCCCAGGACGCCTCTGTGATTGCCTTACTTGACAGAGAGGAACACAAACAGCAGCCTGGAGAAGGGAAGACACCCTCCTGGATCTCCCGCCTGCAGCTGACGGAGGAAGTTAGTGCCATCATGATCCCCAGCATGTCCCCAGTGAATGGGCAGAGAGGGGACCAGCTTGCTGGAGGCCAGCCCAGAGCTTCAGATCCACAGTCTGTGGGTTGGGTGGAACCAGCAGGGCTACCTGGCAGTTTGCCGGGAGAGAGGAGCGTTTGAGAATGTGTTTATAAAACCTCTGAACACCGCGCCTGGCGTGTAGTAGGTGCTCAGTGAACGGCTCCCATTCCCTTAGGGGCAGAGTTTCTAGACAGAGTGAGGAGAGAGAGAATCAGAGAGAAGAAAATGAGAGAGTGAAGAAACAGCGACGGAGACAAGGTCAGAATGGCCGCAGACCCGGGAGGCAGAGCGGTCTTTGGAATTCCTTTGACGACAGCAGACGGTGACTCGGCTGCGGTTTCTGAACCCCAGATCTGCCCAACACGGAATGACACAAATTCAGTCTCCACCAAGCCCTGAATTTGCAGCACCCCAGGCTATCACCTGAGTGTGTTGGCAATGGCAGGAAGCTGTGGCTGTAGCTTTGAGCTGGGGTGGGGGAGAGCCCCCTCTCTTTCTGCTCATATCCTCCCCCTGTGTTTCTTGGACACCTACTACGTGCCAGGTGCTGGGGCAGAGCAGTGACCACACAGACCGCGTCCTGCCTGGATGGGGTTTGGATTCTAGGATCTTAGCTCCTGGCACTGGCAGGACGCTGTGCATAGCTCAGGTAGCATCTGTCCTCCTGGGGAGGGAGGGGGCTCTGAAAGCAGGGCGGGGCACAGCCCTCCTCCCTGTCGCCTGCCTGTCCCCACTCCCAGTGCCCCAGCCTCTGTTTCCTGCCAGCTGCTAACGAGCTCAGAATCCTCTTGAAGCCCATTTGGCACGCACTTCGAGAAAAGCTGCGTCGGAATGTAAAAAGAGGAAGCCGCAAAAGAGGCCGAGGCCAGAAATAGCCTCCGAGGCGCGGAGCCTCGGGGAACCTGCGGCCGCAGCGCTGCGTCTGCGGCAGCCCAAGTGCTGATGTGGCAGAGGCGTCTCGGGCTGCTCCCTGCGCCCGGGAGAAGGGACCGCGGGGCTGTGCCTGACTCCCCCCTGTCATTTCCCATTCAATCCTTCCAGCAATATAACGTTCAGGGTTGGGGTCCTTTGGCCCACTTTGCAGCCGGGAGCTCCGCGCGCCCCTGAGCAGAGCCGACTTGCCCCAGGCGCTCCACGGGAAGAGGCGGGGTTTGAACCCAGGTGGGCCTGTGCCAGCCTCGCTCCAGCCCCTGGGGCTGCAGAAGTGCGGGTGGTCCCTCCCGTCCTGGCTTTTTCTGCAGAAACATCTGGCACCTGTGTGATCACCGTGGGACACTGTGGGACCCTGCCCATCTCTCGGGTTGTCAAGCTGACAGGAGACTGGTCTTTCTCAGCTAGTTTGCTCTTCCCTCACCCAGAGAAGTTTTGTTCCTCTTAGGAGACTTCACTTTTTTTTGGCGGGGTGGGGGGTACAGGGGATCGAACTCAGGGGCACTCAACCACTGAGCCACCTCCCCAGCCCTATTTTGTATTTTATTTAGAGACAGGGTCTCACTGAGTTGCTCAGGGCCTCCCTTTTGCTGAGGCTGGCTTTGAACTGGCGATCCTCCTGCCTCAGCCTCCTGAGCTGCTGGCACTACTGCACGCTTCCTTAAGAACTGCTGTGTCCAAGACTTCTCCCTGGGGAAGCCCTTTCAGCTCCCCCAGGCTGTTACAGACCCTCCCCCGGCTCCAGCTCCCATCTTCCAGGGTTTTCCACACCAACTCCACAAACCTCCCGAGAGTTTAAGCCAAAATCGGGGGATTTTCGTGCAAAGGCTCTTGTCTGGACTCGTGTCTGTGTTTGTCATCATTTTCAAAGGGGTACAAAGAAGGCCGGGGTGGGGAAGCTAAGCTTTGAAGTCGGGTGGTCCTCAATCTGCAAGACAGCTGTCAGTGCCAGCTGTGTGACTCGGAAGGAGTGACTCAGTCTCTCTGACCCTCACTCCTCAGTGATGTAACATAGATGCAGGTCTCCCGCCTAGAATCATGATGAGCGTTATCCTATGAAGTCCCAAGTTTTCAATTCTGTGACTATTTCAACAAAATTGTCACTGGCTCATTAAAAATAAGTCGGAAATAATTATCTAGAGCTTATATATACTATACTACCTAATAATATTACATTATGATTGTTGCACTCTAATTATGTTCTTGTTATTCTAATTTCATTACATGTATATAGGTTCTTATGGGTGGTTTTCATCAAGGATGATGGGACAAAATGGATTAAATCAGAGCACGTATATGTATAGAAAGAACAACTTATGGCATATATCAAGTGCTCAATAAACATTATTAACATTTATTTATTGCTGTTCTCTACTATGGAATTTATCCTTGCCTATCTAGTATAGTTACTATTTCAATTGCTTTCTCCCTTGGTTGGCTCTGAATTCTCTAAAAGCAGTCTTTGAGCTACTTATTCCTGCATTCCTAGCACACACCTAGTAGGCAATCACATGTTTGTGAATGGATGGAAGAATAAGTAGATGCTGGGGTGGATAAGAGATGAATGGATGGATGGATGGGTGGATGGGTGGATGGGTGGATGGATGGGTAAGTGGGTGGGTGGATGGGTGGATGGATGGATGAATGGATGGATGGATAATGAATGGGTGGATGGGTGGATGAATGGGTGGATGGATGTGTGGATGGATGAATGGATAGATGGATGGATAGATGAATGGGTGGATGGATGGATGGATGGATGTGTGGATGGATGGATGGATGGATGGATGTGTGGATGGATGGATGGATGTGTGGATGGATGGATGGATGGATGTGTGGATGGATGGATGGATGGATGGATGGATGGATGGATGGATGTGTGGATGGATGGATGGATGGATGGGTGGATGGATGTGTGGATGGATGGATGGATGGATGGATGGATAGATGAATGTGTGGATGAATGGATGGATGGATGGATGGATGTGTGGATGGATGGATGGGTGGATGGATGGATGGGTGGATGGATGGATGGATGGATGTGTGGATGGATGGATGGATGGATGGATGGATGGATGAATGGATGGATGTGTGGATGGATGGATGGATGGATGGATGGATGGGTGGATGGATGTGTGAATGGATGGATGTGTGGATGGATGGATGGATGGATGGATGGATGGATGGATGGATGTGTCAATGGATGGATGGATGGATGGATGGATGTGTGGATGGATGGATGGATGTGTGGATGGATGGATGGATGGATGGATGGATGGATGGATGGATGTGTGGATGGATGGATGGATGGATGGGTGGATGGATGTGTGGATGGATGGATGGATGGATGGGTGGATGGATGTGTGGATGGATGGATGGATGGATGGATGGATGTGTGGATGGATGGATGGATGGATGGGTGGATGGATGTGTGGATGGATGGATGGATGGATGGGTGGATGGATGTGTGGATGGATGGATGGATGGATGGATGGATAGATGAATGTGTGGATGAATGGATGGATGGATGGATGGATGTGTGGATGGATGGATGGGTGGATGGATGGATGGGTGGATGGATGGATGGATGGATGGATGGATGGATGTGTGGATGGATAGACTGACTACACAGGATACGTCTTTTTTATTGTTTTGTTCACTGACCTATTCCAAATGCCGAGGAGTTTGGTGCATAGTAGGTGTTCAGTCCTTAGTTCCCGAATGAAGGGAATGGCAGACTGTAAACCGCAGCTGAACTCTCCTGCTGCTCTCTGGATGAGGAGGGGCTGTCCCAGTTCAGACCCTGCACTGGTTGACGATGGAACCCGGTTGTACTGACTGAGATGGAGTGTCTTGTGACCCTGCTGCGGAGAACATGACACAGCTCCAGTTGCCCCAGTGGAGTTCTTCCAGTCCCTAACTTACATTCAGCTTTTCTTCCTGGCTGACGATCCTGAGCATTAACTCACGAAGCAGTGGCTCTCGACTCTCTCCTGTCCCATCTTCCGAGGGCACCCGTAGGCTTCCCCCTCAGCTAGAGGTGCTGATCAGGGTGGTCAGGAATCTTCACGTGGCCCAGGCTCCCGGGCGATTGGGAATCAGAGGCTCCCAGGCCCTTCTCTGAGAGACCCTGAGAAAAGGTGAGCCCCTGCCTGTAACTGGGAAGAAGTGCAGATGGCTCACGGCTCTGGAGGATGTCTCTGTATTCTCAAGTGAGGTCCAGATGACATGGTGGGAAAGGCAGAGTCCAAAAGGATGTGATTAAGAGATGGACTTTGGGATTTTTGAACCATCCTGACTTCGAATCCCATCTCTACCTCCCACCAGTGAGGTGACCTCAGTTTCCTCATCTGTGAACTAGAGAGATCCTTACCTCCCATAGGACTGACAAGAAGAAGAAAGTAAGCCTTGGCACAAAACTAGGCACATAGTAGATGCTCAATAAACGCTGAATGAATGAATGTTTTGCCGAGTAACACCACTGTCCCTCCTCCTGTTCTTCACGGGGTAGAGGAGAGGGCCTGTGGATTTGATTCCTGGTCCCTAGAGAGTGAGACCGGTGAGCAAAGCGCTTTGGTCCCTCTGGCTCCTCGCTTTATCTCCTCTCCTAGGACAGAGCTGGGTGCATGGGGGGGGATCTTGTTAAGTATTTGTTGGGGGAAAAAAAATGAGTGAATTTGGGCAAATTTAAAATCAGCTGGGCCCAGCAGGTGGTTCCGCAGGACCTAAGAAATGCTTTGGGGACATAATCCACATGGTGGTGTTCACATTTGACAAACATAAAGGAGATGTGGGCCGAGGACAGTTGGCCTCTCTCTCTGCAGGTTTTGCAACCAGAGATGCAACCGACGACGGACCGAAAATACTCCAGACAATTATGTGTGTGCCGTACATACAACGTGCACTGACTTATTTCTTGTCCCTGTCCCCTAAATACAGTATAAGAACTATATAGCATTGACATAGCACCAAGTAGCAGAGCAATCTGGCGACGATTAAAGTCTTTGTGCGTTTTCTAGATGAGATCTGAGCATCCATGGATTTGGGTATCTGTGGGGTGGGGCCGGTCCTGGAACCAACTCGCCATGGGTCCTGGGGACATCTGTCTGTCACCAGCCTATCAGAACGTTTTCTCGGCTGAGATAAAGTTTATCCCCAAACTAGGACCCAGTAGAAGTCAAGCTCCTGCTTCTGGTTGGGGGTGAAGACCCAGGCCTGGGCTCCCCTCTGCTCCGCCCCTGAGGTGCTCCCTGCTGTTCCCGGTTCCCTCCTGTCCCTGACCTCCGGCACCCCGGGTGAAGGATGCTCAAGTCTCCTGTAAGTTCTGTGGTGGCGAGGGGCTCCTCATGCCGGTGTCTGTGGTCCTTTGCAGGTGACAGCCGCAGGCCCGCCGGTTTCTGATCCCAGAGAGCAGACGCTCTGAGCCTGAGCCCCGGTTGGGAGAAGAGGCCAGAATCAAGGCCCTGGTGCGATCATCCAGCTCCACGGGCCTGAGGAGCCAGCAGGGGCCAGGAGCCGCCGGCCCCAAAACCTCTGCTAAATTGCCATTTTCAGCGTCGTTCGGGAATTCTGAGGTGAAGAACAAGATGTAGGGACATGGGACCTCCTCCTGAGAGGCCCCTTTCTTGGTCTCAAGAAGCCCACCTTGACCTTGACCTTGACCTTGGGTGGCCTTTCTCTTGGCTTCAACCAGGTGCGGGACCTGTCCTTGGCCTCTGGCCTTGGCAGCCACCTTTGCAGGTGGAGGAAGACTGAGGACCCCCGGGGGTGCCATCCCTAGGGGAAGCCCGGAACCCCGAGGCCCCTCCGTCACCTCCCAGCCAACTCAGCCCCGGGAGCCAGTCCGGAATGACCCCACTATGGCCAAGCTCTGGTTCAAATTCCAGCGGTACTTCCGCAGGAAGCCCGTGCGCTTCTTCACCTTCCTGGTGCTCTACCTGACCGCCGGGAGCCTGGTCTTCCTGCACTCTGGCTTCGTGGGCCAGCCCGCCGTCTCCCAGAGCCAGGCCAGCCCAGCCGGGGGAGGCCCTGCCCAGGGGAACGAGCTGCCCTTCGTGGGCGACCTGCACCTGGCCCGGGGCTTCCGGGAGGGCGAAGCCTCCAGCATCGCCCGCAGGCACGGACCCTCGTTCAAGGGCAAGGACGCCAATGAGAGAGCCAAGCTGGGCGACTACGGGGGTGCCTGGAGCCGAGCCCTCAAGGGGAGAGTCCTCCGGGAAAAGGAGGAGGAGCGAGGTAAGAGCCCCGCGGATCAAGGGTCCGGGAGAGGGACGGAGGGACAGGCCGGAGGGTAATACAGTTCTAGCACCGGCATTTAGTAGGAACCAGCTGTCCCAAGCTCATAGAGACACTGCAAGATTTCACTGTCACCCCCGCTTCACAGTAGAGAAAACTGAAGCTCAGAGAGGTTAAGCAGCCTGTGCAAGTTTGCACAGCTTGTCAATCAGCATGTTTGCATTTGAGCCCAGCTGTCCATCAGGGCTCCAAGCTCCGCCCCCACACCCACCCCCCCACGCCTTCCTCCAACCTGTGAAACACGCAAAAATTGCACCAGCCAGGACTCGGGTATTTCAGGCCCCGGTCCTGTTGTAAGCACGTGGCATGTTTGGAGTTATTTCCACAAATCTATACTTGGCTGCCGTGATCCCCATGGGAAAGAGGAGGAAACGGGTTCCAAGAGCCCGTGTTCACCGGGCTACCGAGCGACAGGGCTGGGGCTCCACCACACTGCCCATGGTCCACAGTCTGGGTCCTCGGCAGTGGGTCCTCAGGGGACACCGCTGCCCTGGCCGTGTTTGATTGCATTTTCTTAGCCCATCGGGAACCAAGGGCTTTGCTGATTTTCACTGAATTCCGTGGGCGGAACACGTCACCTAGAACGCGTGCTCGGCTGACAGGTACGGACGGGCTGGCAGGGGTGAAGACGCGGGCTCTCGGCTGCAGTGGCCCTAGAGCGTGAGCCAGGTCTCCCTGTGACGGCACCCCAAGTCCACCGGCATCCCCGTCTGCCCAGCGTGCTGGGGAGGGACCCAGCAATCCATAAGAGTGACAGGGACGGGGTCCCCAGAGCTCAGGGCAGGTGGCTGGGAGAACACACCGGGGCAGAGGGAACCCCGCCAGCCTCGTGTCCACGGACTCAATCACACAAAGTCCACTCTGCACCGTGGAGGGACGCCGGGTGGCTGAGGGAGCTGCTCCCGCCTCAGAGGCCTCCAGCGCTCCCGCCCTGGGGACTTCCCTAGATCTCTGCCTCTTGAAGACCCCCGGGTTCACCGGGAGGGAAGAGGGCAGGCGGGACACAGCAGGACAGGTGGGGGCCTGGGACTCACACTACTCCACCTCCACCCCATCCAGCCGTGTGGTGCAGGCAAACGGCTTGGCCTTCCTGGGCCTCAGTTTTGAAATCTATAAAATGGGGGTAACCATGGCTGAGCATGGCTGGGCAGTTCTGAGCATTAGGGAGCTGACGCTTGGGAAAGCACCTGGCACCCCCAGCCTGGCACAGATGATCAGAGATGTTCGGGGGTGCTCGGGGGGTCTACCTGGGAAGGAGGCCATCTCACAGGGACAGGTGAGGCAGGAGGGCCGCCCACTGGAGAGGCTGGCCTCTCCCAGCTCCACCTGTCCCTGGAAAGCCCCAAAGCCCCTTGTCAGGCTTCAAGGCCAGACCCGCTTGCCTGGCCACCTCCCAACCCCACCTTGGAACATCTCCCCCTCGGCCGTCTTCCTGCCGTTCACCGGGCATGCCCAGCCCGTTCCTACCTCGGGAACTCTGGGTAGGCCGTTCCTCCACCCGGGACACTCTTTCCCCAGATCTTTCTATGGCTCCCTTCTTCCCTTCCTTTGAGCCTCCAATCAAACCCTGCCTTCCACAGATGCCTCCCAGGGTGACCCAACAGGTCCCGCTTCCTACCTGCTCGCAACCACACCCCCGGCTTCTCTTTGGTTGCTGCCCTTGTCACTGCGGAGAGCGCCTTGCTACCCTGCCAGCTCCGGGAAGGCAGGACTGCTGCCTGTCCTGGTCTCGGTTCCATCAGCACCTGGGACAGCGCCTGGTGCTGAGCTGGCTCCCCACTCCTGGTCGGGTGGAGGAGTGGTTGGAGGAACACGTGGTGGGTCCCCCACTCCTGGGAGGACTGCCACGTCTCAGCTTGTCCTTCTCCAGGAAACTGCCCCTTCCAGGTCCCTTTAAACCCTGCTCCCGGGAGCTTCCTGCCTGGCCCGCGTAGGAATGGTCACAGCCTGTGCCTGTCTAGATGCCCTGTAGGGTACCAATGCCCCTGGCACAGTTGATACACGCACAACCATGTCCCCATTTGTTGTGAGAATGAAACAGTCAGTCCTCGCGTCTGTGGGGTCCACACCCTCAGATTCCATGAGACACAGATGGAAAATAATGGAGAAAAAAAATGCAGACTTTTTCTTGCCATTTGCCCTCAGGGATACAGAGTGACAGCTACTTACATAGAATCCAAGTGGTATTGGGGGTCGTAAATAATCTAGAGATGACTTAAAGTCCCAGGGGCGTGTGTGCAGGTTCTGTACAAACATGACACCATTTTACGCAAGGGACTGGAGCATCCGCTGATTTTGGTGTCTACGGGGGATGCTGGAACCATCCCCCACAGATGCTGCCGGACCACCATATGCTGCTGCTGCTGCTGCTACTAGTCACCCTTTCTTGAGCAACTACTATGTTCCATCAGTTACTTTTCATATCGTAATGAAATGATATGTGCAAAACGTTCATCGCATCTTCTGGCTTATACCGTAGGTCACATATTAGTTGCTGTTGTTCTTATCAGTAGCTGATGTCTACTGACTGGTCCTTAAAGACTTACCACGTGGGAGTCTTTCATTGAATTAGTCCAACTCGGTTCAGAGATTGTCCCATTTTGCAGATGGCAAAACTGAGACCCAGGAATCACTCACCCGGGGTTACACAGGTAGTTCGTGGAAAAACTGAGGTTTAAAACGAGGTCTGTTTAGTTCCAAAGCGTGTGAGCCTTCTCCGCTACTATGCTAGTCAGCTCTGCATGCTGAACCCAGCAATGCTCCATAGTTTATGAAATTCAAAGAGAGAAGAAAGAAAGAAGCATAAGGCAGCCCTGGCTGGTGCTCTCCGCAGGCAGCCTTGGGATCGGCGGTGGTATTAAAGACACACTGATCCGGCCTGTCTGGGAGGGACTTATTCAGAGCCCAGCAAGGACAGACAACCAAGTGGATTAAAGCTCATTCTCCCACCTGGTGCTAAACGCAAGCCCAGGAGGGCTCTGCTGGAGCAGCGAGGCAGAGGGGAGGGGCCAGGCAGGAAGCCCAAATCCTGGTGCCACCAGCAGCGGTGATGTTCGGGTCACCTTACTGAGTCTTTTGCCCCACCCGGCCTGAGCTCCGAGCAGCAGATCAGGGGTTGAATCCCGGTTCCCCAACTCGCTGGCTGTGCAGCCTCGGGCAGTATCGTCACTGCTCTGAGACTCAGTTTCCTCCCAGGGATAAAAGGGACTGGGCACCGGTGTCTACTGTGACGTTTACGGAGGGTAAGTACCAGGCACTTCTCCGTAGCAATACACTAAGGTACTCTGATTAACTCCAGCCGTCAGGAAGAAACTCAGGCACAGAGAGGTTAAGTGATTTCCTCCAAGTTGCCCAGCAGAAGGGAGAGGGTAAATCTGTATTTGAACGCAGATGGTTCCTCCCTTCGTCTCATCATGTATGCCTAGCCCCTTCCTGGGAGATTCGGACTCAGAGAAATAATTCTAACATTTTCCTCTAAGGAATATTCACAGTCCCTTAGGGAAAGACAGGTAGGTTAAAAAAAAGAAGTTATATTTTCAAACACTAAGTCTCGATTGTCAAAGCCATACATGCTCATTGTAGAAAAATTAGAATATGTCAAAACAGACAGAGCCCAGGAGGACCATGGCCGGAGCCACAGGCGGCCCTGCCGGGTGCTGGCGCCTCCCCTCGCGCACCGCCGCGCTGCGTCTCCCACTGTAGCACCTTTTCCTTTGATAAAATTCTTCCACCAGGAGTCAAAATTATTTCTAATTTGAAAACATAATGCACAGTACTGGGAAAAATCACTCAGGAGACAGTTCAGCAGGGAGCGGCTTCAGAGGTCCCCGGGAGGACCCCTTGGTGGCCTCCTGGGGGAGGAGCAGCGGAGGGAGCTGTGGGACCCTCCTGCGCATGAGCAGAGATGCCAGTCCCTGCAGCGAAGCCCAGACAGCCCGGCGCGGCGGCCCCGGCGCTTCCAGGGTGGAGCGTCCCAGCAGTAGAGAGCCTACTTGAGTTTCAGCCGGTCCCCGCGTTGGGCTTGGCGCGCAGACTCGTTTTGTGTAACATCGGTGACGATCAATGCATTTGTTTTCCGGGCCACCCCAGCTGAGTGCCCTAAACGGGTCCTTCCACACAGGGGTTGAGGCTCACGCACCTCTGGAGCTCGCAGGTCCAAAATCAAGGGGTTGGCAGAGCCGTGCGCTCCAGAGGGCTCTGGGGACAACTGCCCTGTGCCTCTGCCCTGCTGCGCTCGCCTCCAGTGGCTTCCGCTGTTACTCCAGCCTCTGTTGCCACAAGGCATTCTTCTTTTGTCTCTGTCTCTTCATAGGCCAGGGGTGCTTGACCACTGAGCTATATTCCCAGCTCCATTTATTTATTTGTTCATTTATTTATGTATTAGGAGACAAGGTCTCACTAAGTTGCTCAGGGCCTTGCTAAATTACTGAGGCTGGCCTCAAACTTGTGAGCCTCCTGTCTTAGCTTCCCGAGCTGCTGGGATGACTGGCGTGTACCACTGTACCTGTTCTGTGTGTGTGTTTGTTTCTGGTATTAGTGTTTGAACCCAGGGGCATTTAACCACTGAATCTCATCCCCAGCACTTTCTATTTTTTAATTTTGAAACAGGGTTTTTATTTTGAGACAGGGTCTTGCTAAGTCGCTTAGGGCCTGGCTAAGTTGCTGAGGCCAGCTTTGAACTCACGATCCTCCTGCCTCAGCCTCCCGAGCTGCTGGGATAACAGGCATGCGCCACCTCACCCAACGTCACATGGCCATCTTCTTATAAAGACTGCTGTCAGATTGGATTGGAGCCCGCTGTCCTCCAGTGTGGCCACAGAACTCAGTTACGTGTGCAGAGACCCTATTTCAAATAAGCAGCATTCTGAGGTCCTGGGGATTAAGACTCTTGGTTTTTTTCTTTCTTTCTTTCTTTTTCTTTTTTCAATGAACAGCATCCCTAGTAGAATTTTTGTTTCCACTTTTCGGGGAGAAAAATCCTACTTCCAAGAGCTCGAATGACATTCAGAGATTCCCATGGTGCTGTCCTCGGGATTGGAGCCTAGACCTGCCTGACTCCGGGACAGCGAGTCACCTCCTGTCACCAGTCTGTTCACGAGCGTTTGGTAAGGGGTGCAGGTTGTTTGCGCTCAGCCCTGGGAGGAGACTGCCTTGCTCGGGGAGAGCGGAACTGGAGCAACTGGACAAAGTTAGGAAGGAAAGACCCCCCACCGTGAGAAGGGGTCCTGACTCTGGTTTCTGGACTTGAGACAAATAGCCCAGCTCAGGGGGTCTGGCCACCATTGCAGTCCATCACTGTGGAGACGAGCTGATAGCGTAAGCTTGGCCGCGAATCCACCCTCAAGTGGCCTGGGAGCCCGTCCCTGTTTGACACACCTGACCACCCCCACCCCGTCCCCAAGAGAGTCTGCTGCCACAGCGGGATTTGAAGAGGGGCCCAAGGAGAGACTGAAGAAGATGGTGTGGGCAGCAGCCTGCACCCAAGGCCAGCAGGAAAGGAGTCCCCAGGTCGCCCCCAGGACAGGCAGGAAAGCCCCAGGGGCCCTCAGGCCCTGGTATGTAATGCGCCCTCCAAAGCATGAGGAAGGGCCCCGAGCCTTCCCTCCCTCCTGTCCACAGATAAGGGCACGGAGGTCAGTCAACAAGTCTCTGTTCAGCCTGCCGGAGAGGAAGCAGGGGCAGCCCAGCACTTCAAAGTGCACACTGTGGGGACAGTGCTGCCTAAGCACATCCCAGGGGTCCGGCCTCTCCCATCCCCCTCCAGGGTGGTCTGAACAGGTGGCAGATACCCCACACTGTGGCACACGGGAGGGGACGGGCCCAGGCTTGGGTTGGGTCTGAGATCCTCACTCCTGGGTGAACTCGGGCAAGTGACTAAGTGACGTAGCTGGAGATCAGCACAGGTTGGTCAGTGTGCCCAGTGGTGGCAATGGACAAAATCCCCACTGGGGCTTCAACTAAAGAAGAAAACGCAGGGGACCCTGTCACCAGGCTGCAGAAGGGGCTCCCTGGCCTGGAGCTCTTGTGACTTCATGCCGAGCATCCTTCTGGAAGCCTCAGCTCAGCTCCTCTCTGCCGTGGCTGCTGGTCCTCCTGACACAGGCTGGTGCTGGCCCCAGGGGACGGTGGCCGCTGGTAGCTCTGGACTCCCACAGTGCCAACGCCATTACCCAGGAGAGGCTTAACCTGCCGCAATTCAGTGAGCAGCCGGGTGTCCTCTTCTGGGTGGGCAATCCGACAGGCCCTGTGGGGGTCAAGGTCTGGAAAAAGGAAGAGGAGTGTCCTGCAGGCAGAGTGCCCACGGGGTCCACCCCTCCACGCCACAGGGGAGCTACCAAGGCACCTGCGAACATATGTTTTCACTTCTGTAATTAGATTGTACCAGTCCTATCCAATGTGACCACTGTCCCCCGGGGGGCCAGACGCACCCACCCTCATCCTTAACCGACAGCCCCAAAGTCATGTTGCCACTGGCTCCAAGCCAGCCTGTCCGCTCAGGTTCTCCTGGGCCCTTAATCTTGAAGACCGTGTGTCCAGAGGAAATAACTGGAAGGCGGACCTGAGCTTTAACTTGAAGGGAGGCCCTTGCAAGCTGGGCAGAGTACCAGGCTCCTGGTTCATTCAGAAAAGAGGGAAGCAGAAGGGACGTCGGTAGCTGCCAATCAGCGTACGCCGCGCGCCCAAAGTGAGATCGGCTTGTGAGGCCAAGAGTCGCGGTGCTCGTTCTCCTCGTCTGTGAAACGGGTTCGTGAGAAGGCAGACTGGATGGGACGGGCGTGGCTCCGCGGGACAGCGCTCGCCTAGCGCGCAGGAGCCCAGAAAGCAGCTGTCAACCTCCAGAGCGTCACTGTCTGAGGTCCCTGCTCCGGGCAGGGGATGCTTCCTCTAAAGGTGGACGGCGCTCAGCCGAGGAGGGTGCCTGTCTGCTAGAGAAAGCCCAGGGGGCCCTGTGGAGGCTCGTCTCCTGCAGAGCTGGGAACCCTGCTTCCGGCAGGGGAGCATCCGGGGCCTGACGTCTAGGTGATGGGGTGCATCGTCTGCTAGGCCCCACTCCTCACGACCAGGCAGGGGAGAGCGAGGTCCACCGTTCAGACTGGACAGCAGCCTCCCCAGGGGAGGGGATCCAGGGCCCTTTAGCATTTTCTTTGGTCATAGCCTATGAGGTCCCTTAATTCAAAGCACTGGCCTTTCTGAGGCTTCCCACTACTAATGGGGCATTGAGAAGATCCCCAGATTCAAGAAGCAAGAAGTTCAGAACATGGGCTGTGGAGCCGAATGGCTTGCATCCAATTCTGGATTCATGTGTACAAGCTTTGTTATCTTGGGCAAAGATGAAACCTCTCTGGGCTTCAGTTTCCTCTTCTGTATAGAATGGGAATAATATTCTCATGGGATTATGGTAAAGATTCAATGGAGACAACGTGCATACAGCACTTACCAAAGTGCACATCCAAATAATAATAATAGTAATTTTAAGACGTAAGGGAACCAAGCACAGTGGTGCACTCCTGTAATTAGAGCAGCTCAAGAGGCTGAAGCAGGAGGATCACGAGTTCAAAGCCAGCCTCAGGAACTTTAGCAAGGCCTTAAGCAACTTCATGAGACCCTGTCTCTGAAAAAAAAAAATACATAAAAAAGGTTCAGTGGTTAAGGACCCCTGGGTTCAATCCTTGGTACCAAAAAAAAAAAAAAAAAAAGGGGGGGAAAGACTATCTAAACTGTAAAGTCCTGTCTTCGTGCATGAGAGTTCACTGTTCACCATGAATTATAGGAAAGTTTATTATTTTAAGAAAACTAAGTGCATGGTTTATAGTTGGATGACTGTTTATATCATTTAAAATGGTCCTTTGGATGGGAGCATTCGCCTTGAACCACCATAGAGACAAACTGTAAAGTGAGTTGCACAGCACTGTGAATGGCCAGTTACTTAAACCGCTCTGTTTTGACCTCACTGAATTGTTAGTTTCACTCCCACCATAAAGAAACCTCTGGAGGCCGCCGGCGGGAATGGTGCCTCATCCTGGGTGGCACAGGACGCTCCATTTGGAGCTCAGGGAGTGACCTTGGCTTGGGTTTCTGGGCGCCCAGCTGTCACCAGGAGACCAAGGCCCAGGCCACAAAAGCCTCCCTCCCACTCCCAGCGGGCCTGCAAGACCCCAGGCCCCTCCTGGACCAGGTTCTGCCAAGACCCTGGCCTCCAATCTCGTTTTCCTGGAAGGAAGGACTCGGTCCCCAGGGCCCCACCAGGCCAGCCACCTCCTGTACCCACGCCTGCTTCTCTCCTCTCCCCACAGCCAAGTACATCGGCTGCTACCTCGACGACACCCAGCGGCGGGCCCTGAGAGGCGTGTCCTTTTTCGACTACAAAAAGATGACCGTCTTCCGTTGCCAGGACAACTGTGCTGAACGGTAGGCCCCCGGGTCCCCGGACTGCTCCATGTGGGCCCTTCCCTTCTCCCTCCTGCTGTGCCAGGGTGGGGGGGGGCGTGAGCGCCAGGAGAGCGAGACGCAGGCATGCGAGTGCGCATGCGTGTGCGCGCACGGCGACGAGCGGGCCTGCCAGGTGACAGTGGGAGGCGGCACCCAGGAGTGCCGTGTGCAGAGCGTGGGGTCTGCAGGTGAGGCTGGCGAGCCTCACGCGACGCCCGATGCTCTTTAAACAGCAGTAGCGCGGCTGCGGTCCCTGGGAGCGCGTGCGCAAGGGTCCAGCGTCGTGCCTGTGGCCAGGTAGCCCATGGCATTGCCAAACGTGCCTCACTGAGTTGAAAGCGAACAGGGTTGTGAGGACTTGCACAGGGCTCGGGAACGTGCGAGCCCGTCAGTCTGTCTGCACGAGGCTCATTTGAAGGGCGAGGTGAGGGCCCGGGGAATGGGGGCATCTGATGGTTTCTCAGCGTAGAAACCCCTGGCTGCTCTCCCGGGAGAAACACTCAGCGCTCCAGACGGGCTTTCCAATCCGAGCAGAAGCTGATTAGAATGAGTTTGATTAGACTGTGCACTCGGGGGGCGGTGCACGCCTGTAATCCCAGCAACTCGGGAGGCTGAGGCAGGAGGATCGAAAGTTGGAGGCCGGCCTCAACAACTTAGCAAGACCCTGTCTCAAAATAATAAAATAGAAAGGGCTGAGGATGTGGAGACCTTGAATCCACTCACTGCCACACTCCAGCCGGCTGACTCTGAGGGTCACAAGCTCTACTGGTCACGGCTGCATGGCTCATGCAGAAATGGGCTAGTGGGTGGCCACCGAGGGACTCTTCCTGCTGTCCCTGATTAGCAAACACTGTCCCCTTCATAATTAGCTGCCTGAGAAGCCCACCATTAAAGTCATGCACCGGGGACCCTCCCCAGCTTGGGAGGGACCTCGAGTCCTTGATGACGTGGATTTATTAATGAACTTGTCGACCCGGGGGAGATGGAGGGGTTCCACAGAGCCCCTGCCCTCGAGCAGCTCCCAGCCTAGGAGGGAGATGGGGTGGTACCATCACAGGGGCCGGATGTGCTGAAGAGGCCGCTCGGGAGGTGACAGCCAGGAAGCGCTGGAGCCCTTGAGTGAGTCAGCTCAGGTCAGCAGCGTTGGCTGCGCACACGTGCTGGGATCAGGGGCCAGGCAGCCGCAGCCCTGCCGCAGGGCTCCCCATCTCGCTGGGGAAAGCGAGGCGTGGACGGGCTGAGCGGTTTCCACCTGGGAAGCCTCGCTCCTGCCAAGCCCTGTCCCACGGCACTTGGCACACGGGTCCCTATGAGGCTGGAGATCCACACTTGGCAGATGAGCACGCTGGGCTAGAGACACCGAAGCAGGATGGGCGCTGAGCCAGGAGGCTTACAGTGGGGACGCGAAGGGGTGGAGGGAGCCACGTGGGGGACTCAGGACAGAGTACAAAGGTAAGACCCTGAGCTGGGTTTTGAAGGATGAATAGGAGTTTTCTGGGTATTGATAGTAGAGTGTGTGGGAAGAATCATCATCTCATGAACTAGGAAGCAGGGAGAGAGGGAAGGGCCGGGCTTGCTCCTTTATAACAGCTGACTCACAGGAACCACCAAGAGTCCCACAAGAACAAACTTAACCCCTTCCAAGGGCACACCCCCAGTGACCCAAGACCTCTCACGAGGCCCTACATCTTAAGCCTCCACCACCTCCCCAGGGAACCACCCTGGAAACCAGGCCTTTGACACATGGACTCCTGGGAGACCCTCAAACCACATCCAAACCACAACACCTTGGAAGGTACACGCCCTCCATGTTCATCAGCTTCCCGTCACTGTAACAAAATACCTGAGACAATTAACTTATAAAGAGAAAAGGTGTATTCTGGCTCACAGTCTGGGAGTTTCCAAACTACGATTGAGGGGCCTTGTTGCCTTGGGCCTGTGCGGAGACGGCGCATCACGGGGGGAGCACATGAAATACCACAACCACTTGCCTTTTAGAAAATGAGAGGCAGGAGAAAGGGCTGGTCCCAGGGCAAGTCCCCGGGGACCTAAGGACCTCCAGCGAGGCGCTACCTCCTCAAGTGCGTACCAGCTGCCAGCAGCACCTCCCTGGGGGTTTGTGACACAGTTCAGAACCTCCACCCTCCTGACCCAGGAGACTCCCTGGCCCCTTTGTTCTTTCCCTGACCCAGAAATGATGGGTCCCCCTGCCTCCCCAGGCCTCCGTCCTTTGGGCCTCTGCCTGATGAGGTCCCTCTTGCTTTGGAATTGCTAACGCTGCTAGGCCCTGTTCTTAGAAAGTGCTGCTTCTGTCAGTGGGGCCTTTATAAAAGAGAGGACCTGGGACATCTGAGAACCGGGGCTGGAGAGACAGGAGGCCGAGGCGGGCAGATGCAGGAGGCTCGCCAGCCGCGGGATTTAGCTGGGCATCGGGGCCCAAGATGCCCGGCTTGTCTAAGCTGCTCTTGCCCCACCTGCCCCAGTGAGCAGGTGGCTGTAGCAATGCCACATTGGACCCAAGCCACCCGGCGTGGAGGCCACAGGTCTGGCTGGGCATGTCCCTCCATCAGGGACCATGCCATCCAGGGAGCTGACGGTCCCCACAGGGTGCTCCTCCGGTGCCCCGTGTTTTGCAGGCTGCTTCCTGAGGCCACCGTGTCTCTGAGGATACCATGGACAAAGGGGCTGAGCAGAGCCTCCCCAGCTCCCCAGACCCCGGGCCACAGCCAGGGCCAGCCGGCAGGGACCGTCATTTGTTTCTAGACCATGTAGCCACTGAGCGTCCTTTTGAGGAAAGGATTCCATACTTACGGGGAAAAAAAAGTTAAAAATCTAAGCGTGTCTGGATTGTTTTGTTTTGCGAATGGCATTTCTTCCTTGGCTGAGTCTGGAGCCTAGTTTTACCACCTTCCAAGGAAAGTGAGGCTCTGGCCCTCCCCTGCCTCCAATCCTCGAGGGACATGGAGGCATCAATCCTGGGTGACGTTTCCTGGAATAGAGAGATGATTGTCTCCTGTCCCCAGACAGGAAGGACCAAGGGAGTGGGTGAGGACACCAGGGTCCCTGTGCGTGTGACTGTCCCACTTGGCAGAGGAGGATACCCTGTGGATACCGGGTGGTGGGTCATGTGGGTGGGCCACGCCTCAGGCGGAGATGGGCAGGGGGTGGCCCTGGGGTGCTCCTGTTCCCTTTCTGGGTCTCCCTGTCCTCAGGGTCCCCCCCTACCTGCACCTCCAAGGCCCCCCAACTCCCCAGCCTCCCTGACTCCTCTTGGGAGGTCTTCTGGCCTCTCCCTCAGCCTCTCTCCTGGATCCCCGGGCTCTCCTGACGGCCTTGGGGCGTCCTCGTCTCCCGAAGCCCCTGTCTGCGGGGTGCATGCGCGGGGTCCCGGTCGGGGTCCCGGGCGCCCCGCCTGACCGCAGCCTCCCCCAGGGGTTACCTGTACGCCGGGCTGGAGTTCGGCGCCGAGTGCTACTGCGGCCACAAGATCCAGGCGGCCAACGTGAGCGCGGCCCAGTGCGACATGGAGTGCAAGGGCGAGCGGGGCAGCGTGTGCGGCGGCGCCAACCGCCTCTCCGTCTACCGGCTGCAGCTGGCGCAGGAGTCGGCCCGCAGGTGTACGTGAGTCCGCCCGCCCGCACGGCCGCAGGTCCCGTCCCCAGCGTCTGCCCCGCGCCTTCCATGGCTCCCCATCACCCCAGGCTACGGGTGCCGCCCCGCCCGCCTCCCTCGGGCCTCCGCAGAGCCTTTGGTCCAGCTGCTGCGAACATCCTCACGGCCCCTGCCCTCCCCTGCCTCCCACGCCAGGGCCTCCTCATTCCTACCTGGCTTCCTCCTCCCCAAGCTGAGCTAAAGCCTGAACTTGTCCTTCCTGGCTGTCTCTAGTGATGGTCATGATGACAATGGCCACCAGTGTCCTGGTGACTCCCGCAGACCCTCTGTCCTTTCAGAGGATGACCCCTGGAGCAGCCCATCAGCTCTCCACAGTGACCCTTGAAAGGGGCTCTGGTATTTAGCTGTTCCCATTTGACAGATGAGGAAACTGAGTCTAAGCCTCCATGTCAGGAGGCTGGCAGACAGTGGAGGATCCAAACCAACCCCAGAGGCCTCCACGCCCTCCTGGCCCACATCGGGGCCTGTGGATGCTTCCGGTTGGAGTCTTGTTGGAAGCACTCACCAGGCTCCAAACCCAGGGAAGGAGGAGGCAGACAGGAGAGGACAGGAGCCAGTTCCTCCTGGGGGCATTGTCCCATCGTGGCGTGGCCCTGTTCCTGAGGGGCAGGGCTGTTGAATGACAGTTAGTAACGGTCTGTCAGATACCTGCCAGGCACTGTGCTGGACCTGGGGGGGGCTTGGGTTTACTTCCCTACAGGTCACAGTCACGGTTAATTAGCCCCCATTACAGCCAGGGACCTGAAAGCATCAGAGTGAATTTGCCAAAGGTCACGCAGTCTAGTGCCAGGCGACCTTCAGGCCTTTAAAAGGAGCTAAAGGGCTTGACACGGAGCGGGGGCTGGGCTTACCCCATCCCACCATTGATCCGGAGGCAGTGACAGACTCCACCATGAAAACCTCTGACCCTGTGGCTTGTGCGTCCCCAATTGGAACATGCCTCAGAGGCCCCCGGAGACCTAGTTCAGTTTCTGCGTCAGCAAGCCCCCCGCCATTCTGCCTTTAAGGAGCCCGAGGCCACGCCAGGCTGGAACAGACTTTGAATAACGAGGCCAGATCTCAGTAGATCTCTCCTAGGATGCAGACCTGCCGGCACAGGATCCGGCAGAAAGTTAGCACCTCTGCCTAAAAAGTCCTCATTCATGTGAATTTCATATTTCACAAAACTCATTGCTTGCTGGACGTGGTGGCACATGCCTGTCACCCCAGCAGCTAGGGAGGCTGAGGCAGGAGGATCGCCACTTCAAAGTCAGCCTCGGCTAAAAAGTGAGGCCCTAAGCAACTCGGTGAGACCCTGTCTCTAAATAAAATAAAATAAATGGCTCAGGGGTCAAGTGCCCCTGAGTTCAATCCCTAGTACCAAAAAACAAACAAAAAAACCCTCCTAGCTTGCTAATGTGTTCAGTATTTCAAATCCCATATTTCCGGAGCCCGGCTCGAGCTGCCCCACCGTGCCTGGGCTTGGCAGCCATGCTGGTCACCACCAAGAGGTTGTCCCATCTCCCTGCCACTCATCTCAACACACGTCTGACGCCTGGCTGGCAGGAGAGAGGTGGTCTGTGGAATCCACACAGGAGGAGGGCCAGCCGGTGGGTGTCCGGTGTGACTCAGTGTCTCTGACTCAGTGGCAGATTCCACATGCTCACCTCAGATCTCCTGTCTGCCCATATTCATGTTATGTGGATGGTGACACTTTGGCCATCTGCAGCCATGGCCTCAAAGTTAGGAAGACTTACAGGGGGAAGCTACTGCCCTTAAAATATGTCCGTGGACGAGGTGGAGCCAGATAAGGAGATTTGGGTCCTTAGTAAGATGTTAGCCAGACCTTCTTAGCTACGGTTCAGTTGGCCGGATAATCTGGACCTCCCCTCTCTCTCTCGAGACCCTTCTCTCTCCCTCTCTCTGTCACACACACACACACACACACACACACACTCACAGTTCACAGATATCACGATCATCTCCCAGGAACCATCAAAGACTTTTCCATTAGCTGAAGTATCTCCACCTCAGCACGCAGACATCACTAGACTCTGTTAGGGTGAGGTGTGTTGTGTCCCCGTCCCTAACGCTGGCAGGAAGACCATGGCACCCCTCAGCTTGCCTGCCGCCATCGCCCTGGGGCACAGTTGTGTATTTGACGGAAGCATCTTTGCATCACGTTCAAGAGTGGGGATCACGGTCATTTCTACTGAGAGTGGAGCCCTGGATTCTCGAAGTCCACCCAGCTCTGAACTGTCACGTACCAGGTCTGCAGCCTGAGCACCTGCAGCTGACTCTGAAGGAGCATCCCAGCCTTGTCAGCCTCGAGGCTACTGAGGCTCGAATGGAGGCAGCTTGGATAAGAAGACGGATGGCTGGTGATATGTCCAAGGGGGACTCATGGTGTCAGCTCCCAGCTGACAACATGGCGTCTGGAAACAGTCTTGAGATCTTTCCTGAATCAGACCATTTGATGAGCTCCCACTGGAGCAGGTCCAGGGAGGCTCGATGGGGAACCGAGCATCGTCCCACCCCGATAGCAGTAAGCTCGGTCCAACCACGAGGGGTAAGTCAGAGGACTTCCGGGAGCAGCATTGGGGTCGAATCGCATTCTAAGTAGGTTCAGGGGAACGGGAAAGCCATGTTTTCCAGCCACGAGCAGAAATCCAGAATCAGCAAAAGCCATGGGTCGCACGTTACGTTGGTGAAACCTCCCTGGTTTCGTTAGTTTGTTTTTTATTTCCACAATCCCAGAGTGCTGGGGATTTGAACCCGGGTCTCCAGAATGAGAGGCAAGCACTCTACAAGATGGGCTATATGACCTGCAGTGAAACCTCCTTGGTTTCTCCATTTTACACCTGTAGAAACTCAAACTCAGAGAGCAGAAGCAGCTTGGTTGAACAACCCCCAAGGAGGCTCCAAAGAGGAGGGGTCTTGTACGGGGGCCTCAAAAATGCATAAGGCTGTGCCCGGTGGATAGGGGGAGGATACCCAGACTCGAGGCAAGTCACCAAGGAATGGGAGAGAGACCCAGGCAAAGGAAGTGGAGTCTGCAGCAACCTAGAGGTGATTTCTGGAAAGAACTGGCAGGTGTGGTTTTTTCCCAAAGCCATGTCACCTCTTAGGGACCCATCGTGGGCTGGAACCCAGGTCTCCCAGTTGGGGTGCTCACTCAGTACAGTATTATAGACACCCTGACCCCTTGAATTGGACTCGGGACCCATCTCCTCTTGGCAGGGGACTCCTCAGCCGCAGCTTAACTCCTGTCCCCAACCCTGGCCCTCCTTCTGCTTTGTTCCCTGACTCTAAGCAATATGAAACCACCAAGGTCTTTTCTCTGACTTTCCATGCCTGGGATCTGTTTTATACATAAATAAATCAGAAAGAGTTGCCTTCCAAGCCACTTGCACATGACCCTAGCATGTATCGCATCAGAAAGAGAAATAAGCCAGCGCTGGAGGAAACAGGTAGGCAGAAGCCAGGTTCTGTGTGCAGAGTCGTTACTCGGTATTAGCACTGTTTCCTAGTGGGGTTTCCCTGGAGATCCAAAGGAGGCTGCTGATCTCCCAACACTACCCTGACTAGGCCTCTGCCTGGGTAGGGGACCAGCCCACCTGTTTCTGAGCCCACAGGGTGCTTTTAGTAGCTAAAGCACCAAAGGCTGGCAGAGGAAATATCTGCAGGCACCTGCTGTTCTGCCTTGATACAGACTCCTGCACACCTGGATTCTGCCTGGTTACAAAAGAACCAAGAAATGGTCTTCCTTCTTGATTGGAGTCTTAAAAAAAAAATGGATATTGAACCCAGGAGCACTAAACCACAGGGCCAAATCCCCAGCCCCTTTTTGTATTTTATTAGAGACAGAGTATCACTGAGTTGCTTAGGGCCTCGCCAAGTTGTTGAGGCTGGCTCTGAACTCGCGATCCTCCTGCCTCAGCCTCCCGAGTCGCTGGGATGACAGGCATGCGCCACCACGCCTGGCTGAAGTTCATTTTTCACAGTAGTTTGCTAACTGTGTCTGCAAGAGTGGCTCTCCTCCCAGAGGGGGACACCTGATAGACTCGTGAACATTATGATTCCATAGGCTGTTTCCAGAATCTTCACTGGCCTGAAAGTCTTGCAAGATTTGGGTCACACTGTTCCTTAGAACCACGCTGGGCTGCTACCTGTCGGGCTTGGGGTAGCTGTCCATGGTGCTGACCGCCCTTCCGTGGGGCTGAAACCCGGATGACAGCGAACCGGCCCTGCCCTGACTCTAAGCAATCCGTCTTCCGAGTCTTGAGGAAGGCATTAGGAAGCTCGCACCATGGCTGGGAACACAGAGATCCCTGATTCGTGCTGCAGGATTTCCATGGTGGATTTTGTGCTAGTTTGAGCCATTTTTGGTTTTTGCAAGTCAGGAGGATTGTGTGCAGTGCGGGGGCTTCACGCTCACAGTGAAGGGAGCCGACGGGAGGCTCGGGCACCCAGATGTCTCATTTCCAGTCCTCGGCTCCCCCTCAGTATTTGTCTGGGCCTCCTGAATTTCATAATTCATACGAGACTTCGTGGATTCGGCTGTATCGAGCCAAGGGGAAAACAGAAAATTTTTCTCCTGCATCACAGTGGGGGAGACTTGGCTTTTTCCTTCTCTCCTAACACAAATTCAAGAAAGCAGGACACTTTGAGAGCAGAACCTGCAGACCTTGTTCCTATGCCAGACTTGCTGTCTTGACTCTGGCCAAGCCACAGACCCACGGTGAGCCTCAGTTGCTTCATCTGTGAAATGGGAACATTTCCCACCTTTCACAACTGCTCTGACCTCCAAGTGGGATAACGTCTAGAAGGCACCGAGTACAGTGCCTGTGGTAGCTGCTGCCCCTTCTTTCTGATGAAGACCCCCATCTATTCTGACAATCACTCAACTCAAGCCCTTTGAATTTCCAACGGCCTGCAGGAGACTTGGGGGACGTCTAAAAATAGCCAGGTTGCATTCAACTCGGACGACGGACTCTGTAATTCAGTCTCTCACTGATTCTGGGTAGCGAGGTAGCCGGGAGCAGCTTCCAGCTCCGAGCCGTTCCTCGTCACCAGCATCTTTAACGCAGTCGAGTTTGGCCTAATTACTCAGGGGGTGGTGGCCTCTTTCAAACCAAGGAGGACTCTCCACGCCTGCCTCTGAACTGATGCCTAGTGACATTTCCCTCATTTTTCTGAAGCCGCAGAACAAAGAGATGAGAGGGCCTCAGAGGGACTTGCCCCTGGTTCTGGCTGTTCTTCCTCTGGCCCTAGCAGACAGAGTCGGTTGATAGATGCTCTGCTCACCACTTGCTAGTAGAAAGCCCAGGCAGCTGAGGTCACCCCCGGGTCCCAGCTAGCCTGCCAAAGAGCTGACGGTGTCAGAATGTGGGGCACGGGCTTTTGCAAGCTCACGCTCCTGCCATGGTGCCTGAGAGGGTTTCTGGAAAATGTGTGGTTGCCATGGGATCTCTGGAGCCCCAGCACGTTAGAGCTGGGCAGTGCCCCAGGGATGGGAAACCTGGGTGGTGTCCAACCAGATTGTGGTCAAATCCCAGCTCTGCTGCCCACTGGCTGTGGGACCTGGAAACGTGAGCAGATCTTGCTCAGCCCCAGGGGCACTGCCTGTACCACAGGATAAAAGCATTGTCAGCCTCGGAGGTTGTTGCAGACATTCATTGAGATACCATGGAATGCTCTCGGCACCAGTGAACAGCCGTTGTGGTCAGGACTGGGCATTGGGAAGAGCCCAGATTCCCCAGCTCCCACCCATGAGGTGAGGGTGGCCCCCGGGGAGATTTACACCCTAGCAGGTCCAGTCTGTCCCTCACACGGTCACCATCAGCCCATTCTGGGCTGGGGCATGCATATGAATGGGGGCTCTGACAGTGTCCCCCCCATGGGATTCAGCCACCTTCACACACCATGGACAAGTGACAAGAAGGGAACAGGAAGTGGCACAGCATTTGCTGAGTCTCAGACAGTCCTAAAGACCATTGCAGGGACTTCCTCCCAGCTGTGCAGGGTACACATGATGAGACCCATTTACAGATGAGGAAAACTGAGGCTCAGTGAAGTGAAGACACCTGCCCAAGGGCACACAGCTAAGTGCGTGCCTGGCCTAAGCAGATACCCTTCCCTCTGGATTTCAGAGCTCCCTGCATATGAGAAGACATCTTCTTACCACTGTGGAGGTTCAGATTTCTTTATGCCTCAGGAGAGTGTTGGGAAGGACAATGGATCCCCTGGCCACTTCACTTTTGAAGAGAAGACAGCTTCTCACCCCTGAAGAGGAGAGTCAGAGGACCAGTATCCCAGAAGGAGGGAAGTGGAAGATCAAGGGTCAGGGCTGTCATTCCTACTCACCGTGCCCAGATCACCAAGGTGCACTGGAGAGCCACCTGCAGAGAGAAGCAGCCTCCACGAGGCTGCCCAGGCTCCTGGGACTCAAGCTAAAGAACTCTGCCGGCTGAGAAGGCTCTCCAGCCCCTGCACTGAACGTCAGGAAGCCCCTGTGACTCCACAGTTTCCCTGCCTCCCAAGCATACTTCAGGAAGATTCTCCACCCTGGAATTGACTTCCCAAACTGTTCCCTGGCCCCAGCACACACCTCGACCAAAGAGACACACAGTGGTAGCTTCTGATGGTCTCTAGCCCTTTCAGACCTCTGAAAACCTCACCTTTGGTATTCAGGACATTCAGGTGAGCCTTCCTCAATCAGCAGGGACTCAGGGACTCATTAGCAGCTGCTTTAATGTCAAAGGTGACCAATCTCTGCAGAATCGGGACAGCAAAGTCTTCCTGTCTCCTCTCCCCGTCTTTTCTAAGGACAGCAAACCAGGAGCGGAGCCTTGGACTGCCCCTTCCTCAATACCCAAGTTCACAGGGCTCATTCCTGTCCATCTCTGAATGCCCCACCCCATATTCATGCTCCCATCCTACAGGTGAGCAATCTGAGGCTCTGGGATACGGGGAAACTACCCAAGGTCAAAGCCGAGGGGAGTGGAGTTGCCAGCTGGTGCTTCACGGACGATGAAGGGTTCCAGAGAGGAGAAGCCCAATCGGGCTAGAACCGGCATCTCCTGGTCATAAGTTCCCTGTCGCGTGGCCAGGACCGCCCATCCTGAGCCTGTCGGTTCAAGGAAGTGTCAAAGCCTTCTGCTGGGACACCAGCTGGCAGACCTTCCAGGGCCCTGGCTTGTGGCTGGACCCTCGAGGCCATCCGAGATGCATGCTGATGTGGCCCTGTCAGCTGAGCCCAGGAAAGGGGTGCCCAGCGGGGGAAGTGGGGAGGCCAGAGCACTTGGCCATGGGACCCCAGGTGAGGAGCACGTGGACCCTGACAGACACCCCAGCGCCTTCGGTTACTCAAGGTCATGGCTGCAAGAGGGTGCAAGAGCGACCCCCAATAACAGTAAGGAGGACCCAAATCAGCAAGGGGACCCAAAGACCATCTGAGATGCATGCTACACAGACACCAGCGTTGTCCCTGGCTGTGGGCATCAGGTGTAAGGGACCCGAGTGCCCTTGGCTTCCTGGGGAGAGCCTGCCTGGGCTGGTCCCCACCGGTCCCATTTCTTCCCTGTGGTGCCTGGCCCCTGGCCCTGGGGAAGTAGAGAGCATGTTCCAACCAGGTGCCAGCTGCTCAGGGGATTGTTGGGAAATGCCAAAGCCCTGGTGGCATCGAGCTGGCAGGGATGCGGGGAGGTGGGCAGAAGCTCGGCCTCTCCCTGTGCTGGGAGGCAGGGAGCCCTCCAATCCGCTCACTGTTGCCAGGCAACCCGGAGAGCGCCCCTGGGGTCATCCTTTCCACATGCACAACCCCCGTGGGGAGACTGGGCTCACGAGGATGGCGACCACCCAGTGTCCGCACAAGTGTCCTCAAGCCCACATGGCACAGCTGGACGCCCATTGCCCGGAGACCAGCGGGTAGGTGGGCGAATGACTGCCCTAGGCCCCGGATGACCAAGAGATCCACGAGGCCCCGGGTCTCCCTGGGATCCTCACCGTTCAGCATCCGCAGGCCTAACGGGAGGATCCGTGCCCCTTGCCACATACACACACGCGCACATGCGCGCACACACACACGCGGGGACACACACTGACGCTCACCCGCTCGTGCACGGCGGGATGCACACCAGCAGCGTGTGCGAGATGCACGCTCAGCCTCACGTCCCAACCCCCGAGCGCACCTGGGTGCCCTCGGGCTCTCCTGCGGCGCGCTCAGCTCCCGCCTGCCGCATGCGCAGATGGCGGACGCACCCCCCACCACGTCCCCAAACTCCAGTCGCCCCTTCCCAGGCAGCTCTGTTGGGACCTGAGGGTCTCAGGCCCCCTGGGTGGTGGGAGGGGCTCTGGGAAGGACCCGCCTTGGAGGATGAGTTGGGGGGCGAGACCCCTTCCTCGCAGGGCTGGGGAGCAGACGGAGGGTCCAGCCCGGCACCAGCCCCAGTCCCTGAGCGCTGGCGGGGTTCACAGGGAGCGGGAGCCGGTTCTGGAGCAGGCCAGCGTCGCTGGCGTCCAGCCCGTGGGGCTTTCTGGTTAAGTGAGGGTCACCCACCCAGCTGTGGCCCGCCTGCCCCAGTGCCCTGCCTAGCACACCCCCTGAGCCTCAGAAATGGGCTTCCCCTGAGCAGCCACAGGACGGGAGGCTGCCCAGGGTTCCCCGCGGCGTCTGAGTGACGCTTCCTTGCTTGGGGACTGGAGGACAGACAGTCCAGTCTTACAACTGCCAAGAAATGAGGCCATCAGAGGCAGCTCTGCAATCTTCTGGATCTTTCCATGACCGCAAGTGCGAGGCTCCTTGAATGGTCTGACCCCTGCTTCCCATCTGTGTGGGGAAACTGAGGCCTGGAGGGAGCTCACAGGAAGTCACCGCTGGCTTCTCTCGCACCAGGCTGGGGCCAGAGTCAGGGAACTGAGGATAGGACTGCCTGGTGTCACCGCAG
Source organism: Sciurus carolinensis (assembly GCF_902686445.1). Classification (NCBI taxonomy): domain Eukaryota; kingdom Metazoa; phylum Chordata; class Mammalia; order Rodentia; family Sciuridae; genus Sciurus; species Sciurus carolinensis. The sequence goes on from NC_062220.1 coordinate 130,439,445, forward strand.
CATGCTCCAGAAATTAGCCACTTAACCAGAATCAGCTGTCCCTGGTTTGATTTGGCACCACAGTGAAGGACTTCCGGCTGCCAGGTGTCGGGTGGTAAAGATAATCACTCCGGTGTCTTTGGTGGCTAAAATTTAAAAGCGTCATTGGTAAACACCCCAACCTTCTCAGGGAGTCATCTCATATCCTTTTCTCTGAACATATAGACACCTGTGTGTGTGCTAAAGAGTGTCCAGTTGTACCCTGTGGACACACCCAGGTCCCTTACAGGTGGAGGCATTCGGCTTCTGCAGTTGGCTTTGCTTTTTCCGCAGGCTGATGTGTGTTTCTGAGATGAGTCTCAGTAAGGTTTTGCAAACAGTGGCTCCTTAGGTTCCTCTAAGTCCTGCTTCTGTGAAATGAGTCTCCATGAACCTTGCAGAGTCTTCAAGAGAGTAGGACCAGCTGATGTTTCCAAAGTGCTCAGCAGCCGGGTGCAGTGGTGCACATCTGAAATCTCAGGGCTCCGGAGGCTGAGGCAGGAGGATCACGGGTTTGAGGCCAGCCTCGGCAAATTAGCAAGACCCTAAGCAACTTAGTGAGACCCTGTCTCTCAATAAAAAGGGGATACTGGAGATGTGGCTCAGTGGTTAAGTGCCCCTGGGTATCAAAAATAAAATGTGCTCACCAGGGTGAACAACACGTAGTCGGAACTTAATGATTGTCAATTATTCTTGTGCTTGTGATTGAGATCCACACAATGTCAACAGTGTCCTTTGTTTTAGGTGACGGCTGCTTCTGGGACGGTATGTTCAACTCAAGATCTGAGAAGTAACTGAACCTAATTTTAAATGTGCATGATACAAACTTGACAGGAGCCACTTCTTACTTTTTATTTGTCGTTAGTTCATAAAAATACATATTCCTTGTAGAAAGAGTTGGAAAGCAGTTGAGCCAACAGATAGAAAGAAAATTTACCTCTAATCCTATGGGATCTGAATTCTCTGAAATAGAACTGACAGGCTGTGTGGATATATGTGCATATTAAGAGATTTATTTTTAAGGAATTGGTTCACATATAGTAGGAGTTAGCAAGTCTGAGTTGGTAGACCAGGCCAGAGCCAGGAAACACAGGCAGGGGTGCATTCTGCAGTCTTGAAATCGAATTTCTTCCTCCCCAGGAAATTTCAGCTTCTCTCCTTAAGGCCTTCAACTGATTAGACAGTGCCCACCCATATCGTCAAGGGTAATCTCCCTTACCAAATAATTGTAGATATTCAATTACACAATATCTTCACATATACACAATATCTTCACATATACACAATATCTTCACCACCACATCTAGACTTGGACCAAACAACTGGGCACCTTGGGTTAGCCAAATCCACACAGAAGAGTCACCCATCAGACCTACTTTCCAGAAACATCATCATGAGATTTCTATTGATAGGTTTTTTTTCTTTCCAAAATTGACACTTTATGTGAAACTTTGTATTCTTGGTTTTTATTTAATGTGGTATCTCAAACCCCTCTTCACCTGGTTACAATAACCTTTAACAGGGCCTGTGGTTATGGCTCAGTGGTAGAGCACTTGCCTAGCATGTGTGAGGCACTGAGTTCCATCCTCAGCACTGCATATAAATAAACGAATGAATAAATTAATTAATTAATTAAAGGTCCATCCACAACCAAAAAAAAAATTTTAAATAAAAAATAAGCTTGAACACCCTTACTTACAATGGAGGCATACAATTCCGCCGTTGGTGTCCTTACCTAATCTATTTGTCTAATCCCTCCCTGTTGGACACCTCTGTTGTTTCCCATCTTTCACTTGTTCATTTAGAAAATGAGCAACCTTACTGATGTCTCTGTGCACAGCTCAGGGGACGCCCTCACGTCCCCAGCCGCGATGGGTCCCCACCCAGGTCCCCTTTAGTACGGTGACTGCTGGAGACGAAGCTCACACCCACCCCCTGCTCTGGAAAGTAGCCACTGGACCCCCAGGGGCTGTGAAGGGGCCCCCTTCCCCAGGCAGCCCGCCCACAGCCAGGGGCAGGTCCTGCGAGGGAAGCTGCACACGGAGCCAAGGCCAGCCTGCTTTTCCTGAAGGTGGGACAAATCTGGGGGCAGGTCTCCCTCCCGAGCTTCCTGGAGGTCTCGCCGAGATGGCCCCCAGCTAAGAGCACAGCTTCAATGAAACACTGTCTTAGGCGCTGCATCCAGGGACCCCGGCTCTGAACCCCGGCTCTGAACGTTTTCTAGGAGGCCACTTCTCTGGGGAGATAGCAGCGGCTTCTACGCTGCCCACAGTGTGGGATCGTGATGGGATCAGGAGAATCCTCCATGGACTATAGGCTTCCCCAAATGGGGCTTTGCCGCCATGAACCAGGAAGCAGCACGCCACAATGCTGCCGAAGGGAAGAAGATAAAGTGACCCGGGAGGAGATTCACCTCGGGACCTGGATTGTTGGCAAGATGCCAGCCCCAAGAAGAACATTCCCTCGGTTATAGAGCACATTGACTCTGAACAAGCCTGTTCAAGAACAAACAAAAAAAACCCTGCAATTGCTCTTTCTGTCTCTGTTTTGACTTGCTGTGTGATCTTGGGCAAGACTCTTGCCCTCTCTGGGCCTCCACTTCCAAGAGCTTCCTCTAGAAGGTGGTTCCCCCAAGGAGATCCGACTCCTCGTTCTGACTCTGCTTTTTCCTTCCTGTCCTTCAGATGGAAGTGCGGTATTCCGAGGATGCTTCCACAGACCCGAGAACCTCTCCCTGGCCTTGCCTGTGACAGCCGCCATGCCGAACATGTCTGTGGACAAGTGTGTGGATCTCTGCACAGAGAAGGTGAGGCAGGGTCCCTCCCGCTCCCAGCGCTCGGGGTGGGGAGAGAGCCGCGCAGCAGAGCTGCGGGAACCGACGTGAAGCAGCGGCCCTGTTGGGATGGGGGAGGTCGCGGACTGGACCGTGGGAAGGGCTGTGGTCATTTGAGGGGTGAGTTTCCCTCCCTCCGAGGGAAGGCTCGGGAACGCGAAAGCATCCGAACGGGGCTTAGGAGCGTGAGTGGGAGGTTTCCAGGCCTGGACAAGGACAGCCCATCAGGGACAGTCCCCGTCACTGCGGGTGGGCACACAGAGGCAGCAGGTGGCGTCCAGAACTCTGGGCACCAGACAGCGGTGCCCATGGGTCCCTTTCTCAGCCAAAGATCCTGGGAACCCTCCCTCCCCAGCCAGGCAGTGGCCAGATCAGGGAGGAAGCTGGACTTTGCACTTCCCAGGTCCCCCGGGGCCCAGCACAGAGCTGGACAGAGCTGGCACCTGAGGTGCCCGAGGAGCCCATTATGCGGCCTCTCCTGGGCTCAAACCACCCAACTCCTGGCTGCCCAGCCTCGCCATCCTGGCTCCTCTCTCCTTGGGCTCCTGATCCGGGAGCAGCTCTCCTGAAGTCCAGAGGCCACCGCTCAGTGTCCTGTCCTCCCTGTGGCCCTCGTGGGGCCCGCAGTTCACTGCCCACCCAAGCCGCGGGTTTGGATTTCTCACCCCCATTTCCCAGATGAGAAAACCAAGGCTCGGCTGGCAAAGGCCCCCGCCCGGGCTCACGGCCACTGGGGTGGACGCCGGGGGCCACTCCAAACCCGACGGCCTAGCGCCTCGGCTTCCCTGGGCCCCGGGGGACCTACAGGTGGCAGACCAACGCGGCCAGGCCACGTGGCATCCCGCAGAGCCCATCAGCCTTCCCCGCGACTGGAAGGAAGTGCTGGAGATGGGTGGATAGGAGGCCCCTGCGAACCGCCCCTTCCTGCTTCCTCAGCTCTCCTCAGAGGCCCCAGGCGCGCCACTGAGGACGTTAGGGGCAGGGAGACAGAGCTGCCCGCGCCCCAGGTGGAGGGTCTGAGATTTAGGGTGACCGAGGGGACCCCCTGCACGTCAGCAGCTCTGTCTCCGCTCTCCAGCCAGGGACGGCCATTCCTATTTGACGTCTGGCAGAGAGAAGCCACAACCTGGTGACGCAGCTCTCTGGGTGCGACTTGGGTCTGAAACCAGATTATTCCTGGATTTGGGGCGACCCAGGACAAGGCGGGGCTACGGGTCTGGTTCAGAAGCAGGTTGGAGGGGACGAATAAAGCAACAGGGGCAGCTCTGTCCACGCAGGCAGCACGCAAGGTCGGGCTCCCTTCTGGCTGAGGAGAACCGACTCCCACAGCTGTCCCCCAAGCGTGGGCTGCCTGTCACCGTCAGACCGAGGGGCCCTGACTGTGGCGTGCTGCCTAACAGAACAGAGACATTTCTTTTCCAATTCTTTCAAGTCCTCCAGGAGGAAGCTTCGCCCCAGTGCCAAAGTGTCTTTAATACGTCCCTCAACTGATCTCTCTTTTGCAGGAAAAATGAGCTGACCCCAGGTTCAGAGTCTTGGCAGGCGAGAGGGCCTAGGTAGCATTTAATTACAGTCATTCCCCAGTATCCGCAGGGCAGGAGCCCCAGGGTGTCCCACAGATGCCGTGTCCTCAGAGGCTGGAGTTCCTTATGTAAAATGGTAGAGTTTCTGCAGAGGGCCTCGCTCATCTTGCCGTAGGCTTTAACTCATTTCTAGCTGGGTGCGATGGTGCGTGCCTGTCATCCCAGTAGCAAGGGAGGCTGAGGCAGGAGGATTGCAAGTTGGAGGCCAGCCTCGGTCACTTAGTGAGGACCTAAGCAACTTATCAAGACTCTGTGTCAACATAAAAAGTAAAAAAAAAAAGGGGGGGGGTGGCTGGGGATGTGGCTCAGTGGTTAAGCACCCCTGGTACCAAAAAAAAACATAAAATCTGCACCTCTAGATAACTTACAATCCTAACACAGTGCCAAGGTATATAAATAATTTCTATACTTTAAGGAATAACGACAAAGAAAAAATCAGTGTGCACATTATCAACATATGTGCGATTTTTCGCTGAACGTTTTCAATCCACATCAGCTGGATCTGCGGACCAGGAACGCGGGGCACAGAGGCGGGCGGTACCTTGCTGTTTCTATAGGACTGAGTGATTGTATTTAGTGTTTAGAAATACGCGCGACTTCTCCCGAGCACTTCCTGTAGAAGTGATCAAGTTCCCTTCAAAGTTCAAGTTTCAAACGCTGAGTTGATGAAGGGAATCGAGTAAGGACCCCAGGTGCCCAGACGGGCAGGACCACAGGGTCGCTCGCGCGTGCGCCCGGGGACCCTGGAGCCCAGGGAGGCCCCCGGCCGGGCGGAGCGGTGCAGGTCTGCCCCAGGCCGGTGACGCGCCCGCTCCTGCTCCCCGCCGTCCCCAGGAGTACCCGCTGGCCGCCCTCGCGGGCACCGCCTGCCACTGCGGCTTCCCCACCACGCGGTTCCCGCTGCACGACCGGGAGGAGGAGCAGCTGTGCGCGCGGAAGTGCAGCGCGGAGGAGCTGGAGAGCTGCGGGACGCCCCGCCACTTCGTCGTCTACCAGACGCAGGTCCAAGGTGAGCCCGCGCGACGCCCGCGCGACGCCCGCGCTCCTGGCCGCTCCCTCCAGCGGAGCCGCGGCTGGAGAGACGTGCAGGCCACAGGGCGGGGGGCAGGGGCAGGGAGGGGCAGGGGACAGAGGGCAGGGGCAGAGGACAGGGGGCAGGGGCAGTGGCAAGGGGCAGGGGCAGAGGGCAAGCCTGGTGGACTTGGCGAGGCCTGGGGTTCCTGCATAGGCAATGGAGGAATGCACAAGCGGGAGGTTCTAAAGACCCCACCTCTGTCCCTCATAGGACCCTACCCCTGACCCTCGTCACCAAGGACCTTTGGTGGCTCTTCTCTGAGCATAGAAGCACCAAGACAGTAGAAAGAGGCCGGGCACTCAGAGCTGGACTCTGCTGGGTGACTTTCTTAATCCAGTCGCCCAGCTCAGCTGGCGCACTTGGGTAGATACGGCCACAGTGAGTCGCTAGAAAAAGGAGGCCACTCGGACGCGCCGGCACCTCCCGTGGCTCTTGCGGGTTCTGGAGGCACCATGGCTGTTTCAGAAGAGAAAGTATCCCGTGGCCTGATCCTAAGCTGCGGGCCCATCTTTAAGTGGCCAGGTCACTAGGTCAGAGGACCTAGAAAGCCAGGGTTGCTGGGCACGGGGAATGAGGAGGTGGGGGCTGGAGAGGCGCGTGCGGGCTTCTTAAGGACTCGGTATGTTCCAGTGAAACGGGGAGAGTTTACAGTTGGGTCACAGTTCACACACAGCAAGTCACCCCGCTCAGGGTCCGTGGGATGACCCGGGGCAGCCGTGGATAGTCATGAGACAATCGCAATCAAGATGCAGGCGTCTTGGGGCTGGGGTGGTGGCTCAGTGGTGGAGCGCTTGCCTAGCATGTGTGAGGCACTGGGTTCAAGTCTCAGCACCACATAGAAATAAATGAATAAAATAAAGGTGCATCAACATCTAAAAAAAAAAAAAAAAAAGATGCAGGCATCCATCACCCAAAGCTGCCTCCTCAGGTTCCTCGCAGCCAAACAGTCCTTCCCACCCTCAGCCCTGAGCGACTGCGCCTCTGCATCCTGTCCCTTCGGGATGCTGTGACCTGCATCCGCATCTGCGTTGCTGCATGCGTCAGCATTGTGCGCCATCGATAGATGGATGGGCACTTGCCGTCTTTCTGGTTCATTCACATACAAGTCTGTGTGGCCGTATGTTGGGTCAGGTCTTGATCAGGAGAGATATTGATTTACAATTTCATTTTTAAAATTTTTGGTACAATTTCCAAATATGTTAAAGTTACCAAAACAGAATACGGAACTCCCACGCACACTTTCAGACGACCCGAGTGTTCACATTCCTGAACTGTCTGAGACAACGGTGACCTGACTCTCAATTACCCCTTAATGTCTCAATGTGTTTCCTAAGTAAAAGACAGTGTCCCAGGTCACCACCACACAACCATCAAAATCAAAGCGGCACCAATTCCATTCGGTCCTCCAATCCAGATTTTGCTGATAACCCAGTAGCAGTCCAAGAATCCTATCCAGGATCTTGCTGCCTGTCATTGCCATGTCTGGGGACTTCCTGGGACTGTCCTGGTCTTTCCTAACCCTAACCTTGAATGTATCTATGTACTTACATTAAAAACCACGCATGAGTTGACAGTGGTCACTCAGGTTATGATCCCACAGCTGAGTTTGTCTGGCTTTACCCACTTCCTTGGGGTAACCATCTTCACCAGTTCCACCAACCTCCATGTGTTAACGTTTGCTCCAAGTTCTCATCAGTCACCAAATTCTAGAAAGGAAGGTTTCAAGAGGGAGGAAGGGGAGAAGAAGACTCCTTCGAACTAGGGCCTTTCCTGTCTCACCCACCTTTGGGAATGTTTCAAGTAGCGACTGGAGGGACGAGATGTCACCTGATACAGCGGGTCTCGACTTGGGCTGTGCATTAGAATCATCGGGAGACACTTTCAACCACCCTTGCCCAAGGTGTATCCCAGATAATCAACTGCAGTATCCGGGAGCGAAACTCGGTTCGATGCATTTTAAATTCCTGGGGTGACTGCAGTGTGAGCCAAGGTTAAGAACTAACAAGGCAGATTACTTTTATGAAGGAGGTTATAATAATGATCGCGTCATTAGCTCAAATGGTCTTTTTCAAAGGCAGTATG
>NC_062220.1:130452035-130512035 GCF_902686445.1 Sciurus carolinensis
GCAGAAGAAATGAAGGGGCCAGCTCCCTGCCCCCCACACCCAACCCTTTATTATAAAATAAGTCAAACCCGGAGAAAAAGGACGAGTTCCAGAAGGTGCAGCCCTATGCTCAATCCAGAGTTACGTGCGTTCACTTTTTGCCACGTTGACTTGACCAGAAAGCTCTCCCCTGCCCTTTCCAGGCTCCTTCTCATTTCTGATGCGTTTTGGAGTAAGTTTCAAACGTTGTACGGCACTAGGCTTCTCATGAATAGTAATTCCCTGTTTCCTGGGGCATTTTTTAAAATTTATTTTTATTGTAAACAAATGGGATACCTGTTGTTTCTGTTTGTACATGGAGTAACAGCATATCATTTGCATAATCATACATTCACATAGGGTAATGATGTTTGATTCATTCTGTTATTGTTTCCTTCCCCCACCCCTCCCACCCCTCTTTGCCCTCTATACAGTCCCTCCTTCCTCCATTCTTGCCCCCCTCCCACTCCCCATTTTGTGTCATCATCTGCTTATCAGTGAGATCATTCGTCTTTTGGTTTTTTGAGATTGGCTTATCTCACTTAGCATGATGTTCTCCAATTTCATCCATTTATCTGCAAATGCCATAATTTTATCATTCTTCATGGCTGAGTAATATTCCATTGTATATATATATACCACAGTTTCTTTATCCACTCATCAACTGAAGGGCATCTAGGTTGGTTCCATAGTCTGGCTATGGTGAATTGAGCAGCTATGAACATTGATGTGGCTGTATCTCTGTAGTATGCTGATTTTAAGACCTTTGGGTATAGGCCAAGGAGTGGGATAGCTGGGTCAAATGGTGGGTCCATTCCAAGTTTTCTAAGGAGTCTCCACACTGCTTTCCAGAGTGGCTGCACTAATTTGCAGCCTCCTGGGGCATTTTTGAAGTCACATTCCAACAGAGCGAATCGCACAAACTTTTAAGTGCGCTCACCAACGACCTCCTGGGAGCCCGACTGCTAGTCAAACGCAGAGCGTGGTGGTTCTGTCCGGAGCCCCATCGCTGGCTCCTCTTTGACATTCCCAGAGAGCCGCTGGCGGATGACCACGCCGAGGTGTTCTGGAGAGCTGGCCCCTGGCCTGCAGCAACAGCCAGAGCCACCACCCTGGCCCTTCACAGGGCGTGAGTCCCCGGCCAGCGCCCCGCCTTCCTCTCCAGCTGAACCCTCCCGACACCCGCAGGCCATTAGTGGGTCCATTTTACAGCTGGGGAAACTGAGGCTCAGTGGAACCTTTCCTCAAGATCGCCCAGGAAATGAGGGACAGAACTGGTGTTAAAACAGGACTTCAGACCCGTCTGCCCTCCCAGCGGCGTGTGCGTAATCGGCGGGGCTCACGGTGGAACTCAACGAGCCGAGCTAACGCAGAGCAGCAAGGGACCCAGGTGGAACCCTGGGGAGGACACTGAGGGCGGAGGGATCTGAACCTCCGGGTGGCCGGGACCGGCGCTTGGGCTGAATGTAGCACTGCGCGACCTCTGGGGACCTCAGCGCAGGGGAGGAGGCAGGGGCGGGGGCTGACGGCGGAGGGGCGGCCACTGTGGGACGTGTGGCTGTGAGCGGCTGGAGAGATGGAGACGGTGGTCCTGGGGTGCCAGGCCGGCTTCCCTTCCAGCCACAGGGGCCCAAAGAAGCCCCTGGGCCCCAGAGGCTCCGGCTGGGTTGCAGTGGGAGGTGCTGGGGCTCCATTTCCATGGACTCTGCGGGTAGGTAGTGGCCTCCGGAGGGCTTGGGAAAGTCAGAGGCCGGGGAATATCAGAAGGGTGCTCACCCAACCCATTCTACAGATGAGAGAACCGAGGCCTGCAGAAAAGGCCTGGCTGCCCCGTTGGAGCACTTTAGAGGATTAACAAGATCTATGCATGATCTCATTTAATCCCCACGAAAGCCCCACCAAGTAGATCTTGTCCTCATCCGGGTCCAGCCACTCTGTCCTCCGATCCCCTCGCGTCCCGACTCCCACCCCCCACCCATCCGCGTCCCCACTCATCCACCCCCAGAAGCATTTGCCAAGGTTGTGGGGGAGCCAGAAATAATCTCCGGGGAGGATTTCTGACAGTCCCCGTGTAAAACCATGGTCCCCTCCGATTGCGACAGAGCTGACAAGTTCCTGTTGCCCAGTAGTTTCGTCCTCCCCCTTTTCCACGCTGAGAGGCGCGAATGGCGAACGCTGGTCACTGCGTTAGTTGCCTGCTGTGCTCAGGACGGTCGCTGCTGCGGGCCGTGCAGCCCGGGAGCACCAGGCTGAGCCCTAGAGCGCAGGCGCGAGGCGGGCTCTGCCGGCCCGGGTGTCTAAGTAGGCGCTGGGTTGGCACCCGGGTAAAGTCCCCTCGCGGTGCATTTCCCCGATGCGTCCCTTTTGTTAAGCAGCTGTGCCTGGGATCACCTGAGCCACTACTGCCATCGGCGATGTGCAGGAGACAGGCTGGAAGTGCGGTCGCGCCAGCTCCTGGGGTCAGGGAGGAAAGACGGAGGGGGACCCAGCAGAGCGGCCCTGGCGCGTGGGAGGCGAGCCTGGGTGGGGCGCGGCCGGCCACGCAGGGCTCGGAGGTCAAGGGGAGAACTTTGGGCTGGATCCCATCCTGGGGGGCCGGCGCCATGGAGGGGTCTCTCTGGAGAAGAAAGCGAACCCGAGGCTGCAGACTCGCCGCCCACCTAGCTGGCTGTCCTTGAATCCCTACTATGTGCCGAGCACCCTGGGTATCCCTGTTCTCACATTATCTCATTTAACCCTCACCTCAATCCTGGGGGAAGACCCATGCCCCATTTTACAGATGGAGAAACCAAGGCCCACAGAAGCGTCACTATGCTGTGCTGGGTCACAGCTGAGAAGTGGCCAGGGGTGAGACTTGCACCCTCCTGCCGTCCAGCTGACCCTTGTCTGTGCCCAACCCTTTACAGACAACCGCTGCATGGACAGAAGGTTCCTCCCAGCCAAGTCCAAGCAGCTGATCGCTCTGGCCAGCTTCCCAGGCGCGGGCAACACGTGGGCCCGCCACCTCATCGAGCTGGCCACCGGCTTCTACACCGGCAGCTACTACTTCGACGGGTCCCTGTACAATAAAGGTGAGGAGACGGAGGGGGCGGCAGGAGGCCTCCTGGGCTGGGGAGGGTCCCCACCCGGAAGGCACAGGAATGCCCCTTTTTGAGTGCCAATTGTGTGCCAGGCACCCCGTGGAGGTTCAGACCACCACAGATGCTGTCCTGGCTCCTGGCTGTGCCTGGTGTGTGGTCTTGTCTAGCCCTGCACAGGGAGCCTGGGTTGGGAGAGGGGAAATAACATGCCCAAAGCCACACAATCAAAAGCCCACGTCCTTGTCACTCTATCACACAGGCAAGAAATTCCTAGGTTTCTTACTGAGGGAGTAAGTTTCTTGGCTGTGTGACCTCGGGCAAGCAACAACCTCTCTGATCCTGTGTGACCATGCACAAATAAGAGGTTGTAAAAGGCGATGAGTGGATACATGTAACATGCTCAGCACATAGAAAATATTATGGTCTGGGTGCCAAGCACAGCCTAGGGCTGATAGAGAGCCATGCCTGAACCCTAGCTTGGGGAGATCTTAGGGTGCATGTCTTTCCCAGGGAGAGAAGCAGGGGGAGGCCAAGAATGGGAGACAAGAGGCCAGAAGGGTGAAGAAGGGCAGGTGGAAGGTTGGAGTCACAGGGCAGGAGGGCAGGGGCCCTGCCCTGGAATCTCATCTCAGTCTGTATTCATTTTACTGAGCACTATTATATACAAGGGCTTCAGCTATCATTTTACTGAGCACCTATTATGTACCAGGGCTGCAGCTATCATTTTATTGAGCACCTATTATGTACAAGGGCTTTAGCTATCATTTTACTGAGCACCTGTTATGTACAAGGATTTCAGCTATCATTTTATTGAGCACCTATTATGTACAAGGGCTTTAGCTATCATTTTACTGAGCACCTGTTATGTACAAGGATTTCAGCTATCATTTTACTGAGCACCTATTATGTCCAAGGGCTTCAGCTATCATTTTACTGAGCACCTATTGTGTACAAGGCTCCATGCTCCAGGTCCTGTGCTTCTGAACCCTAGGCTGCACTGTCTTTAGGGAGGTTTCTGGGAGGAGCCCAGGCAAATTTGGGAGCAGTGGCCAGAGGGAACAGGTCAGAAAGCATTCCGTGGCTCAGCCACCATCTAACCCTCCTGTCACAAATAGAAGGGTCCTTCAGGATCATTGAGGCCAAGGATCCAAAGTGGTTTCATCTCATGGGTCCATTCCAGTGGCCCCTGCTTTAGGATGACTGTTAAGAAGGATTCTGAGGTTCTGTTCTCCCTCAGAAACAAAGCGACTTCATCCCGCAGAGCAGCCTCTGGTAAGTGTAGGCGTGGTGGTCTGTAGGTCAAGTGTTCACAACCCCCAACCTCGTAACCTCAGGAAGGGGACACAGACTCTGTGGACAGTCAGCGCATGGAACTTTCAGCCTGAAGGTTTGCCCTGAGGCCTCTCCGCGGTGGGACCCTGGACAGGATTCTCCGCCTCTTGCGTCTTAACTTCCTCATCTATACTATGTGGTCGGAACTGGACTCAGGTTTCCTAAAGGGCCCTAAGCTGATGTTTGAGACAGGAGTGTAAGAGTCACCGAGTCCATGTCCAAGGGGGTTGGCCCCTGATGACCTTGAAGTCACCCGGGAACTCTCCAGTCTTCAAGGTCAATCTCCCAGTGACCAGGGCCTCCGGTTTCGTAAACTCTCCCCAGGGGATTTCGATGCCAAGCCAGCGCTGGGACCCCCCAGCCGGGACAGACTGCCGGGTCTCCTCCTTCCAGAGCCACAGGGTCCCTTAACTCCGCCTCGCCCTGTTTTGATCTAGTACTGCAGGAATAGCCGGGGATCCGTACTGGGGTGACATGTCTACTCAGATCCTAACTCAACTTTCAAAAAAGGAGAAAGAAAAGAAAATATAAACCCCCTGTCCATACCTCGGCTCGAGCCGGGTCTGTTCACCCGATGTCTCCGTCCGGCTGAGAAAGGCAGGGAGGCTGGTCACCGGCAGCTGAGGCGTCGAACGAGCTGCCCGTTCACGGGGGGCTTCCCGGAGCTCCTGACCCGCAGTTGGGTGCTGCTGGGGCCGGGGGTTCTTCTCTGCCTGCACCCACTGAGTCCCCACCGTCACCTTCAAAAGACGCTGTAGTGAACAGAGTCCTCATAACCCCCGAGGCAGGAAGGAGCTGGGGGAGGCAACCCCAGCCTCCCGTCCCCAGGGCGGCCCCTCTGGGACATGAGACTCCAGGTGGAAGGAGCTCTTTGCAGTTTGAAATGCACCAGTCTTGCCTGTGCCGTCCTGGGACAGGGGGCCCCGCCAACCCACCCTTTGGCTCATCCGCCTGCTCTCAAGCCGCGGGTAAAAGCCACCTTTGCAAAGTCTGGAGGGCTGAGGTCCTCCTTGACCCCAGTCTCTTTCTCTATAGCTCTTATGACTAACATATCCACGTCCACTGCTCCTCATACCCGGCAGCGTGACCAGGCATCAGACGCATACCAGGGTCCCAGCCCCATCCGGGGTGCTGTTTGGCTAACTCACTCTTGGGTGTGGGCACAGGGGACAGACTGGACTTTCTCCAAAGGAGAGAGAGTCCCAGGCAGAGATGCCGCCACAGGTGGCAGGACTGGTGGACAAACACAGTGTGCGGGTGTCGTGCAGTGGAGGGGGGAGGCTGGGGGTGGCGGGAAGGGGAGCTAGGACTGCATCCAGCTGGGCACCTGGAATGTTCTCTGGAGCCCAGAGGGGCAGATGGGACATGCTCACGGGGGTGCATCTGAGATGCCCTTCCGGTGCCTGGGAGGCTGCCGGCCATGCAGGCTGAAGGGGGACAGTAAGGTGGGTGGGGGGCAGTCACTGAGAAGAAGTGAGGGGCCGAGGCCCCGGTGTCCGACTTGGGGCCTGGGTGGGTGGACCTGGGGGCGGTTCTGTGCCGTCCTGACCCCCAGCAGCTCCTGATGAGGGATTAAATCCTTCGGGTTCTCACTTGCTGGATGCCTGGGGGCACCCCTGTCTCTTGGGCCCCCCCTTTCCTCCTCTCTGAGAAGCCAGTGTCGGGATCCCCGCGGCCCTCCCGGGTCTGACCGGCCGCCTGGCATCTTCTGCCCTCCCCTGCGCTTTCTGTGATCTTCTCTCCTCTCGCCCTGGCCGAGGGTTCACTCCACCAGGAGCCTGGTGAGTGGCGCACACGGGTCGTCCCAAGCGGCTCGGGAGGCTGAGGCAGGAGGATCTCGAGCCTCAGCAAAAGGGAGGCCCTAAGCAACTTGGCAAGACCCTGTTTCTAAATAGAATACAAAATAAACCTGGGGAGGTGGTTCAGTGGGTAAGCACTCTGGGTTCCACACCTGGTAGCAAAAAATTAAAATTAAAAAAATTAAAATAAGAGTTTGGCGCGGGGGCGGGCAATAGAGCCAAGGAGTGAAGGAACAAGGGAACCTCTGTCCCTTCCCATCGCCTCCTCCTGCTTCCCTTCCGCGGGAGGCTGGTCATTTGGAAAGCTCGGTGCTCTGTGCCTCGGTGTCCATCCGCCGCCGTCTCGCCGTCTCTCTGGATCCTCCTCTCTCTGCGGGTCTCTGGAGGGTCCGCCCTGCCTTGCTCTCTCTGTCCCTCCAGCCACAGGAGCTTTCTGCACGGCATCCTGAGGCAGCTACCTGGGAAGCCCTGTCAGGACTCGCGAGTCACGTGGACGCTCCCAAAGAAACCAATATCCCAATAAGCCAATAAGGTGACTCTTAAAAAGTCGTGGATTTAAATCCGCCACGTTGATGAAGGGAGGGCTGGTGGGGAAGGGCGCCCCCTGGTGGTGGGGTCAGCCATTCCGCCGGCCCCAGCCTTGCATCTGATCCCTCTCCACGCGCGCCGGTCACCTTAGAGGACCGCGGGGCCACCCACCGCCTGCTGCGCTCGGGAAAGCACATGCCTGGCTTCTAGATGCTTCTCCGTCTGGCGGACGTTCTGCGCGGTGGAATCCCCCACCCCCGACACTTCTGGGGCTTCCTCCAGAATCACTTCTAAGGCCACCAGAGTCTGGAATCTGGAGCTCGCTCCCAAGGGTCGTGTTTCTCGTTTATGTTCGCTTTTTAATCTCCATAAATACTGCCCGAGATTGACCCCGTCGTGAACAAAGAAACAGGCCTCAGGTCCCCGGCGCATGGGATGATCTATTTTTCCCCTGGGAGTCCGCGCGGGCTCCGTGTCCCCCGCACCTGGCTGCCTTTCACGAAATGGAGCTCTGTGGAAAGGAAATCGCAAAGGACCCAAGGTCCCTGTCAGGCAGAGTCCCACCAAGGCAGTGCACGACGTGGAACTGCCCGTGGGGAAAGGTCTGCGACCCCGACCCCCTCCCACGTCCCCATATCTGTCCCTCTTGGCACCCAGGAGGTGACTCCGCCGGTGACACTGCTTCCCATCAGCCCCAGAGGCTGGAGCTGGGGGTCGTAGGTTATCATGGGACGGGCCAGCGCTAATCAGCAAGGCTGGTTTGCTCCCTGCAGCGTGGCGGATGAGTCCCAGGACGGAACCCCGTTAGGGAAAGCACGTTCCATTCCTGGCTCTTCTGCCCCATGGCCCCGGGACGGCGGCCACACCGCTCTGTCTCCAAAAGCAGAACCCGGTCCATGACCACCTTCACCTTTATCCACCTTAAAAGCCACAGCACAAATCATTGAGAATGTTTGTGAACAAGCAGAGGAGGAAGAACACACACCCCCCAGCCTGGTGAGGCAGGGGGACTCCTCAGCCCATGAGTTCCCCCTGGGTCTTGTTCTGTCCCTCCTTCCTTCTGCTTAAATCCTTTTAAGGGATGGTCTAGTACTGGTCTCTTCGTTGCTGTTCCTACACCCTCTCCAGCTTCCCTTTGGTCCTCTCTACTCCCTGGCAATCTCTGCTACGACCCATGTTTCTTCCCGCCCACCACAGGACCTTTGCACCTGTCATTGCCCCCTCTGACCCTCCTCTGTTGAACTAGTAAATTCCTCTTCCTCCTTCAATTCTCAGCTTAAGCACCGCTTCCCCAGGAGGCCTTTCCAGATGCCACTTGACTGGGTCTGATTTTGTCTGGACGGACAGGTCCAGGCTGAAGGTTGGGGCCATGTCTCCCATGTGTGCCCCACCATCTATGAGCAATGCCCTCCTCTACCCTCATGCACGGAACAGAGCACAGGAGTCTGACCCGGAGCATGTGGTGTGTCTTGAGACGGATGGAGATCCATTTCTGTCCTGCTTCCACTGGCCAAAGAGTCACAGGGCCACATCCAACCTCAGGGCAGGGGTTGAGCAGGCCCTGCTGGTCAGTGCCCTCCCAAGCCCCTCTCCTAGCACCAGGTGTTAATGCTCCTCCTTTGTGGAACTAACTGTGGCTGTGACTTTACACTCACTGCCTGAATAATGTGATCCTCAAAAACTAAGCTCCGAGGTATTTTTGCAAATGATTGTTTTATCCGCAGCTGTGCGCGCAGAGCCTGGCACATAGTAGGTGCTCAGCAATTACAGGCCGGGATGACTGAGCGAGGGAATGGGCAGACGGGGTGGGGGCCGGAAGCGGGCGGTGGGCTGGTGGCCCCGGCTCACCTCCCTGTCCCCCAACCTCGGGCTGCCCCAAGGCTTCAAGGGCGAGCGGGACCACTGGCGCAGCGGAAGGACCATCTGCATCAAGACACACGAGAGCGGCCGCAAGGAGATCGAGGCCTTCGACGCGGCCATCCTGCTCATCCGCAACCCCTATAAGGCCCTGATGGCCGAGTTCAACCGCAAGTATGGAGGTCACATCGGCTTTGCGGCCCACGCGCACTGGAAGGGCAAAGGTACGGCCTGGGAGCGGAGCGGAGCGGAGGGCCCGGGCGCAGGGGTGGGGCGAGGGACCAGGGCCTGGCGGGGTCTCCCGGGCACGGCGTCCAGGAGGTCGCTCTTGAGAGTTCGCGGGTCACATTGAGGTCCCTGCGCAGGGCGGAGCTGCTCCGGGGCCCACCGACCACCACACCCACAAGCATCAGCCGCCGGACCCCGGCTGTTACCTGGCCTCAAGACCCCCGGGACTCAAGTCCCAGCACTGACTCTTAGAAGTCTCCTGAGCTACCTGAACTTAGGCTGCGCCTCTGCAGAAGGGGCCAGAAGATCGCGGGCAGGCGGGACAGCCTCTGGAAGTCACGTGACATCCAGGCAGGTGGAAGAGCCCTATCCTGGGAATCCGAGACAGGAATCCCGCCCAGGCCAGGAGCTCTTAGGAGCCCAGGTTCAGAGCACCATTTTATGAATCCTCCCAACCATCCTGGGTTGGGAGGCTCAGAGAGGTTAAGTGAGTGTCCTCAGGTCACACAGCTGAGAAGCAACAGGGTTGACCCCCAAGATAATCTACCCAAGGGCTGTGTGTGGATAAGCATCTCGGCACAGAGAGCAGCCCAGGCCGGTGGCTGGAGCTTGGAAGTCAGAACCACCTTCTGCCATCTGTGTGTCTCTAACACCTCCGGGTCTTTAAGTCCCATAGTGCTGACCTGATGACCTGTCACCATGGTTACCACTACTGAGCCTTATTGATAAGGGTTAACTTCCTAAACTCCTACCGTAATTCTCCCCATTTTATAGCTGAGTAACCCAAGTTCAGAGAAGTCAAGGAGGAGAGGGAACAGGGAGTCGCCGTTCAGGGAGTTCAAAGTCACCGTCATGCCTGACGATTAGGTTCCGGAGAGTTTCTGGGCGACAGGAGCCTGTAACCAACGAGAAGTTGTTCTGTCCTTAAGTTTTGTCAGGAGGGCACATGGCAGGTGGAATGTGCTTAGCACATGTGCATGCGCACACACATGCACACAAAGACGCAAGGAGACACAGAGGAGGTGAGAGAAGTGTTTGTGACCTTCATCGTAGTGAGAGGAGCACCACTGTATACACAAACCCCAACTTGCCAAATTGCAGATATTGAATCACACGCGGGGTTTTGCACACCGGCGATAGCTGAGTCAAGATGAGGCAGGCAAAGGAGCTTCCCACGAAGTGGCCAAGCTGGGAGCTAAACCCGAGGACTCTTGCTCCCGAGCTCAGCCCCTTAGGGGCCCCGCACTGTGATCATGGATCCAGATGGCTCTCGGTTCACGACGGTTCAGCCTAAAGCAGGTTTGACTTAGGGTGGTCCCGGAGCATCTCCAGGCAACCATTCTGGTGTTCAGCGCGTCCCCAGTGAGTCCACACTGCGTTCTACGTAGGCTGCGCGTCAGATGGCTTGGCCTGGCCGAGGAGCGTGATCTGAGCTGGGAGGTTTGGTGGGTCAGGGGACTAAAGGTGTTAATGTGCAGTATTTTCCATTTGTAATGGCTTGATCAGGGCACCTGTCAATGAGCTCCTGGTGGCCGTGAGCCCCCTGGTCCAGAGCCGTGGACACGCAGAAGGTCCACGCCACCAGGCCACAGGGGCTGGTGTGTCCCTCTCCCAGGGAAGTGGGGGGAAGCCAGGACCGTGGTGACATGCGCTCACTTCTTCCCAGGAGTAAAGAGGCCTCTGAATTATTTAACTGCAGAACAATTGGAAGCGAGCCTGGTCAGAGCGTGACTGACATGGCCGTGGGTGCGTGTGGCAGTAGCAGGTCTCAGGGGCACGGACCCTGCTCGCTAGAACCGGAGCAGACTTGGGAGACCTCCGAAGCCTGGTCCTCAGCCGGGTCCTCAGCCTGGGCTGCACATCAGAAGCCCCAGAGGAGCCTGGGAAATCCCAGGGCCCAGCCGCAGCCCTGAGCATCACCAGGGTGGAGCGGGGTCCGCTGTCTGTTTCAGAGCCCCTCAGTTCCTTTCAAAGGGCGGGCAGGGCCCAGAGCCCTGGGTTCCCTGTTGATGAACCAAGGCCCAGAGAGCTAGAGACTGCCAAGGTCACTGGGACACAGGGGGGCTGGACTGGCCCGAGAAGGCGGGCCTCCTGCAGCTCCGCCCTGTCACTCTGAGGGGAGGGGAGCGGACCAAGCTGGGAAGCCCATGGGCCTTGAGCATCTATTTAAACCCTCCAGGAACCAGGCGAAGGGAGACGGGCTGCCCTGTCCCTCACCCAGTGGGCAAGTCACCTGGCTAAAGCCCAGGCACTGACTGAGGGACGTCAAGTGCAGGCCTTGCCCGGCGGACGCCACTCCCCCCAGGGAGCCACGCCCCCCAGGGATGCATCCAGACCACCCCCTCTCCTGACCACGCCCACCAGCTCCGCTTCAGACCAGGCCCCTAATTCCCGGGAGCCACCTTGAAAACAGCTGGGACCCTTAAACAACTGCTAAGGAAGGAATCGGGACAGGCCCAACCAGGAGGCTGTGGGTGGGTGGGGGTCTGCCACACCCGTCTCACTTGAACCTGGGGCCCCACATCGGTCTGGAGAGAGGGCTTCTCCCAACCTCCCCTCCCAGGCTTGACCCAGGTCTTCAAGCAAAGACCCTCCCCCACAGAACAGAGCTCCCAGGCCCCACCGGGCAGGTGCCTTTTCTGCCCTCCCTCTCCACTTGAGTTTGAGACCTTTGCTTTCGGGGGGGTCCCCCCACCCCCACCCCACCAGCAGCAGCATGGCCAGGGTGCTTGTTAGATATGCAAATTCTCAGGCTGGGCCCAAGCCCTACTGAATCCGAAATTCTGGGACTGGGCCAGGCCCTCTGCAGCTTGGCCAGCCCTCCAGGAGTTCCTGGTGCGAACTCAGGCTTAGGAACCCCTCCTACTCAAAGTGTGGCCGCAGATGCACAGACATCAAAGTTACAGCCAAGACTCAGGCAGGGCCCAGCCTCCTCTTCCTGGAACCGAATCTACATTTCAACAGGATTTCCAAGGGGCTTGCAGCGCAGTTGAAGTTTGAGAATTGACACTTGAGGATGTACTGGGTGTTCAACAGGAGGGTCGCCCCTCAAAAGCAGAGGCCACCCAGCTGTTGTGCAGGCCCATCCCCCCTTACCCTTGCCCCCCTCCCAATTATAGCTGGGTTGAGGCTCCCACACCCCCCTTTGGTTCCACCACGTTAATTTTACAACCTCCCTGGAGTGAGTCCAAAGTAAAATTTGATGTGATATGATTACACAAGGTGAATTGTCCTGGATCTGTTTAATGAGACAGAGACTGTGGTTAATGATTCCGTGGGGAACTAAGTAGAGGGAAGCCATCCATCAGGGCCTGGTTCCTCCCGTGGACAAGACGACGGAGCAGAGACTGGCCGGGCGCGCAGTTGTCTCGGTGGCGGAGGAACCGGCACTACTTGTGGGGGGTCCGGGGCTTAGTGAGCCTTTATTACCAGATGTGCAGGTAGCCATTCGTCACCAGGAATCCTGAGTTAATCGAGCACTTTGGTTCTTAATTTTTGTTCTTCTTTCCGGTGAAGTCATTTAGGAGCTTAGCCACAGCAGGGGGACAGAGGGGCCGGGTCTGCGTCAGAAACAGCTTGGGTTTCAGCTGAGCGTTTGGAGGGAGGCTCAGACCAACATGGTGGGGCATTTGGGGTGTCTCCAGAGATGCTGGGGGGCCCACCTCCTGAGTCTCAGATGTCGTGCAGAGTCTTTGCCAATCTGTCTGCACAGCATCTATAGGAGGTAGGTCTAAGCCGAATCTGATTGGCAGATGGGTAAGCTGAGCCTCAAGGAGGTGTGATAACGTGGGCAAGGTCAGGTGGACAGGGGCTTCCTGAACTCCAAGGTCACCTGTGAATAGACCCCGTGTCCTAAGACAGCCTGAAGCTGAAGGGCACAGAAGGTGGACTAGGAAGCAGCTGCCCAGGGCCCCAGCTGGTCAGGTCAGGCCCTCTTCCAGGGTCGGTGGTGGTGGCCGGAGCCAGGTGCAGTCTGGGGTCCCTGTGAGTTTGAATCCTGCCTTCGACACCTACTGTCACCTTGGGCAAATGGCTTCATGTCTCTGAGCATCCTTTGCCTCGTGTCTAAAGTAGAGCTAGTAATGCCTACACTTCAGGTTTCTAGAGAGCCCGGGTGACATGGTGCTGAGTGCCCAGCGTAGCCCTGACACCCCGCAGGGGCTCCGGCAAGGTCCATTTCCGGCCTGCTGCGGGGACAGAGGAGCCTGGTCTCCCACAGACGTTGGCCATCAGCAGGAACAGGAAGATCCCTTTGTCCCACCTGCATCCAAGGCCTGGGCACCTGGGCCACCTGAGGGACCCCGGCCACCATGCAGACCAACCCCTCCTTCTTCTCCAGGGTCACCAGGCCACCCTCCCTCGGCTCCACTCAGGATGGTCAGAGTGGGGGTCTGCAAGCTCGCCGGGCCCCCCCTGCAGGCACAGAGCGGCTGTCCCAAGTCCGCGGGGATACTGCGGGTTGACTCGGGAACAGGGAGATTCTGGAAAAGTAAAGCAGGCCACGCGCAGGCTGGATTTTCCTTAATCGCCCAGATACATCTGGTCTCACCCATTAAAACAGTACGGGCCCAATTAGTCAGAGACATTGTTGATAATTTATTTTAAGAATAAAAAATAACCCGTCACCACCATAAATATTTCTCAAGCAGCCACGGGACCCCAGGAGGGGACCAGGGAACCGGAGTCTTCCACAAACTCTGATCCCTTCTGCAAAGGAAAGGGAGCCCTTTATCACATTGCAATTTGGCGGTTTGGGGTTTCAATTTAGTTCAACAACCATTCATTAAGCCCCTGCAGAGCCCCAAGGCCGGGGAGGCTGCTGTGCCGGGAAGGATCAGGGCCTGGAATCAGTCGGGCCAGATCCAGATGATGCTTCTTGGCTGTGTGACCTTGAGCAAGTCACTTCACCTCTCTATGCCTCGGTTTCCTCTCCTTAAGTGATGATGGTGATACCCTACCCCATAAGGTTGTGAGGATTAAGTGGAATTGAGAGCTATATTTATATAGCTATTAAAATATAAATATAACTGTATACCCATAATATATAATCGACATGTTAATATAAATTCTAGACAAAACATCCATGTATTTTATTATATATTATAGATACATTATTTACATGTAATGGTTATTTGTATATTACATTTATCACATATTAGTACATATATTTATATATTTATGCATTATAGTTATATATACGGGATAAGTAATATATTTAATATGTGATAATATAAATATGCGTGTAACAATACATATAATATATGCATGCAATATTACATAAATTTTATTTATATTTATATATTGATCTCGTATAATTTGCATTGCACATAATTTACGTATTTTCTATGTTCATATGTGTAGTATAATGTGCATGATCTATAGTTACCTGATTGCATATTTGTGTCGTGTATTGCCCGTATCTTTCTATGCCGTAGTTACACAGATTCATACACAGGGCTGCGCCTGGCACGTGGTGGGCACCGAGGGGTGCTACCATCTTCAGCGAGGAGCGAAGGAGGCGGTGCCAGGCGGAGGCGGTGGCGCGGGGGAGAGGTCTGGAGGGCGGCCGCGGCGCTGCTCCACGCACGGTCAAGGGCGGCTCCGCCCCGCGCCCTGCCTGACCACCGGCTCCTCCTCTCCGCAGAGTGGCCGGAGTTCGTGCGCAACTACGCCCCCTGGTGGGCCACCCACACGCTGGACTGGCTCAAGTTCGGCAAGAAGGTGCTGGTGGTGCACTTCGAGGACCTGAAGCAGGACCTGTTCGTACAGCTGGGCCGCATGGTCCGCCTGCTGGGCGTGGCGGTGCGGGAGGACCGGCTCCTGTGCGTGGAGAGCCAGAAGGACGGCAACTTCAAGCGCTCGGGGCTGCGCAAGCTGGAGTACGACCCGTACACGGCCGACATGCGGCGCAGCATCTCCGCCTACATCAAGACGGTGGACGCGGCGCTGCGGGGGCGCAACCTCACCGGCGTCCCCGACGACTACTACCCCAGATGATGCGGCAGGCCGGGGGGCCGGCAGCCCCGGCCGCCCCCGCTCGCCCGTCCTCTCTGGTTTGGGGACAGCCCGTGACCGCGGTTTGCCCTCGGCGACTTTCCTGCATGGCCGAGGAGGCTCGAGGGAAGACATGGTCCAGGGCCCCGCGCCCTCGCGCCGCCCCTTCCCTCTTGGAGATGCGGGCCACCTGGCGGGGGCAGGTCTGGTCACAGGCTCCAGAGTCCCTGCACCCACCACTCCGGGTTCCACCGGTGGGCTCCCCGGTTCACTGTCGTCATGGAGATGAGCAGAGTCCCCTCCCCCCGGGGCCAGCTGCTGGAGCGACGACTCCAGGGGCGGGTGTTAGGAGCGCATCCCGGGCTGCACCTCCACAGCCGCCTCTCTCCCTTCCCTTGGGGAAGCCCTGGCGCTGACATGGCCCAGGTCACCTCTTGTTTGGGAGGAAGTGCTGGCTGCGCCTCCGAGGCCTTAGGTTCCCGGCGTCCGGGTAGGAGGAGGAGACCTGGTGCCCAGGGCTGAGTGGGCACCGCCAGGCGGGGTCACTGGCGTGGTGAGCGCACCCCAGGCAGGCCACGCGGTATGGAGAAAAAGCCGGTCGCTCCTCCCCCGCTAGGGCCGAATCGCACCTCTTCTTCCCGCAACTGTGTCTAGGAGGTGAACTTGGGGTCCCGGATCGCTTTTCCAGGGCTCCTCCCCCGACAGGAGACCCTCATGCCGGTGCAACGTGAGACAGCCCAGCGACGCGAGGTGGGGGTCTTAACACCTTGTTCTTACACTGCCCTTGGGACCCCTAGCGGTGGGGTGCTGTGCTACCCGGTGAGAGAGCCAGGGTGCTCCAGACCAGACGCAACCAGGCCCGGAAGAGAAGCCCCTGCCTGCCCAGAGATCAGCCTCCCCTTGACCACAGCCCAACAGGACCCACTTCCCCTGGGGGCCCTCCAAGGAACCGGGTCACCAAGGGCTCATCATCTCCACCACACCGCTGCTCTCTTGACGCTGAGACACCAAACCAAAGGATTTCTGAGGACCTGAGTCACTGATCACACATTTTAAAAAGCACTGATCCAGGATCCCCTCCCTTCCCCCACGTGGGATCCCGCGGCTTTCCATCCGGTCCACCGGACACTCCCTGATGTAGATGCAAAAGCCATAGGTCACAGCCTCTTTGCTGTTCTGTCTGGGGCGGCCTCCTCGGGCCTCCCTCTGAAGTCTTGGGGTGCAGCACGTACTCATTCCCAAACAGCAAAGTGGCCCTGGGCAAGGCAAGCAAAAGAGATATATTTTTTTAAGAGGTATATGACTAATACATTCCATCCCCCAGACCCTGGCCATGCAAAGAGACCACACAGGAATTGAACCTGTTTTCCTTCTCCAATTCCCTCATCATTAGGATTGGGGCCACCCCGGGGCTCGGCCGGGGGGCTCTGAATGTATTTTGTAAGGCGTTCCTTCCCCCAGGCTAATTTCTAGTCTTCTTTCACGAGCAGCCGTGGGCCTGGCCTCGCTCCGGCTTGGAGGCCAGCTCTCTCTGGGAGACTCGGTCCAAGACCTGGGCCAGTTCTTTGCTGGTGGTCACCTTTGACCCCAAGTTTCTGTCTGAAGATTCCTCAGGTCAACATAACCATTAAATGAGAGTTTTGTCGATAATCCCACCACGCAGCAGAGTGTTGTGTTCACAAATGGGATGTGTTCTTGGTGTACGCGTGTGTGCGTGTGTGTGTGTGTGTGTGTGTGTGTGTGTGTGACAGACAGGTAGACACAGACTGTTTGGGGGAGGGGTGTGTCTAATTGCTTTTGCGAGCCCTGCTCTGTAGAACTGCGTGCCTCTGTGTGAGACCGTGTTCCCCAGTGGGTGGAATGACCGTCCCATTTCTAAGGTGGCTGTGTGTGGAATTGTGTGTGTGTGGCTGGACCCAAAGTGTGAGACGCTGACTTCTGTTTTGGAGGGCCAGCCTTCTGCATGGTCTTTTTGTCCCCTGGCAACCGTGTTGGGGGGACGTGGGTGAAGGGTCTCTGCCTGGGTGTGTGCAAGTTACAGAAAAGGTCAGCCGTGCGAGGGGTTCCCTGGTGGGTGGTCTCCACACCTCGAAATACAGCCGGAGGAAGACTGTGTCCTCTCTCCCTCCACAGCAGAGGGACTTCAATGGACACCTGCAGGTGCCCCGGGACTGGTTCCCAGCCAGGGGGAGGGCCAAGGTTTTAAATGTGCAGTGTGGGTGGTGTGGGAGGGGGAGTTGGAGAGGCAGAAGAAAGAGCGGCAGGGTCTTCGCCCCACCCTGGGGAGGGCTGGGGACCCAGCATCCTGAGGTCACTGAGACCCGGAGGGGAAGGCGCCTGAGGTTGTTCAGAGCCGAGGGCAGCGTCCCGCTCCTGGGGCTTCGTGCTGGCTCCTGGAAACCCTTCTGTGCTCTGGTCTGTGCCCCACGATACACTGGGACCCTTGTTCTTCAGCCAAGTGTGACCGGGTCACAGCTAAACCCTGCACCGAGCCCTGATCCCAGGCATGTGCTGATCCGTGATCTGGTCTCACGCTGGTCCCTTACCCACACTCCACATGGAGTCCCAGTCTGATCCTAACCACCCGGAACCCTGACCCCGGTCAGTGACTCCTCCCACCTGGGTCAGTCCACCCCAGAACCAATGCTGATAATGTCTCCTGACTGAGCCCCGATCCATCACCCAAGCTCCAATTCTGGCCACAGACTGAGCCTCTGTCCTGACCCCGGAGGAGTCCTGACCTTGGTCACTCTGAGCTCTGGCCGGATTTCCCATCAAGCCTCAACTCTGGTGCCAGGTTTGGTCCCAGGACTAATGTACCATGGGATGGCCAGAAGGTGGGAGGAGCTGGAACAGGGGTGGGCTGGGGCGCACAGGCTGGCGCCCCTTCTCTGCCAGGGTCTGCCTTTGCTGTCACCCCTCACCCCTGTGAAATCAGGTCATCAAATCTGAGACTCGGAAGGACCTAAGCCAGCACCCCTTCGTTCCTTCATTCCTTCAACACCGATCGAGCGCATACTGTGCGCCAGGCACTGTTCCTGATTCTAGGGACTAAAACGGAAGGGGCAGAACTCCCCGTTCCCGCAGCGTTCGCGTTGAACCAGGCCCTGAGCAGGTATCTGTAAGCCATCAGAGAGCGCTGGGGTCGGTGGCCAGGGGGACAGAGAAGGAAAAGGACTTGTGTTGCTCTCCATCAACCGGTGAGGTCAACAGAGTGGAGATCAACTCCCTCTTCTGGGGACCTGGATGCTCAGCGTGTGCAGTCACTGGCCTGAGCCCCAGAGCCCAGGCTGCTGCCCTCTCCCTCGAGGGTCTCAAAGACCATCCCCTTTGCAGAAAGTGACAGTCCCCTTGCATCCATGGAGGAAGAAAAGCTGCAGATCCCAGTGGTCCTCAGTGCTGGGACACCCGGGTCCAGCAGTGACTGATGGCTACAATCTACTCCGGATTTCTCCAGCAACCCTGGAGGTGGCTGTAAATGTCTCCTGGGGACAGTGTGGGAGGGAGGCAACAGAGATGCTGGGGACAGGTCCTGTGTGGACCCCTCCTCCTCCCAGAGGCTGGCTCCTCTTCCCCTCCCCTACTCTCATTTCTGTTCTCTCCCATCCTTCCCCTTCCCTGGCTGCCCTTCCTCACCCTCCTCCTCCTCCTCCGTGGTCTCTTTGTTCCCTTCCAGCTGCTCCTGCTCTTCTCCTCTCTCCCACCCTGGCTCTCTCCTCCCCTCCCAGTCGCCCGCTCCCCATCATCTCATCTCCATCTCTTTCTTGATGGCTGTTTCAGCTCCTGCGATGTCTCTCCATCATCTCTGCCTCCGGATCTCTCCGTCTCTTCCCCCCACGCCTGCGGTCCTCTCCAGCCTCCTCATCCTGGAGCGCGGGGGCGACTCGGCAGGATCCAGACACAGTGAGACAAATGGTACCCAGGCTGGTAACCAAGGAAGTGGTTTCCTTAGCAACAGAATCTGCAGGCAGATGCTGCACTGCCCGGTCCCTTCACTCTGACAGTAAGGAAAGGGAGAGAGAAAGACAGGACAGTGGTCTGACACCAGCTCAGCGCCCAACACTCTGTTGATACTCAAAACTCTGAGAGGCAGGGGCTGTGGGGTCAGAAAGGAGCATTTAAATGGAGACCTGGAGGAAGAACCCACAGATGTGGGGAGGGGAGGACACCAAAAGAGCAAAGAGGACCCCAAGGTCCTGAGCCGGGCAGTTCCCGGGAGGTGGAGCCTTTGACTGAGATGGAGAATACAGGGCAGGAGGGACCGGGTGAAGGAGGGGAGGACGATCCGCTGATAACAGCTCCCTGCTCCCCAGAGCTCCTCTGGCAGGCAGGGGCGGGGGTGGGAGGTATTCCGTCAGATGCAAAACCCCTCATTCAGTTCTCCCTGGGGGGACCCAGCCCAGCCCTGAGGGTGGCCAGAGGCTCAGAAAAGTTGAGTGAATTGCTCTGAGACACAAAAGTTGGTGACAATACTTGGATTGAATCCAGAGACTGTCCAGAAGGTGAAAGAGACAGAAGAGGAATAGAATATGGAGAGACAAAGACAGAAGCAGAGAAGAGAGAGAGAGAGAGAGAGAGAGAGAGAGAGAGAGAGAGAGAGAGAGAGAGGCAAATCATTGATCTGGCCCTTTTTCCCACCAAGAAAAGAAAAATATGTTCTATTTTAGAGAAAGGAGGAAGGAAACCCTGTGCCCTACTATAGGATAGCTCTTAGCTGCTATAAACAACCGTCCCCAAAGAAAACCTCCGTCAAGATGCACTGCCTTCCGGAGAGGAGACTGTCCCCAATCCCTGTGGGTATTTACACGACTGGGCGCAGGGGAGGGCAGAGGAGGGAGCGAGGGGCAGGAAGTTGAGCAATACCACCCGGAAGGCTGGCCATCGGGCGAGGAGAGCTGTGAATCTCTCTGCGGATAGATCTCTGTAAATCTCTGAGGATAAGGACATCCATCCTCACAGAAGCAACATGTTTATTTATCACGTTTGCGGATTTACCGTTTGCCCTCAGATTTACAGTCTGCAATCTGCCAGCGCGCAGGGGGAGACCCAGGGAGGGAGGACCGTCTAGCAGAACAGCGGGAAGCTCCCCTCACCCCGGCCCCACGCCCTCAATCCAATTCCCCATGAAGGTGCCTGCATGCCCCGGCTGGGCTCTCCTTCAGGCTCCGATGGACGGCTCACCAAAGTGAACCATGGTCACCGGACGGGATGCACTGCACAAAAAATGACTTCTGTGTTTTCTGGAATCATTTGCTGAATGATGACAGAGAATGGTCAGCCAGCCGGGAGGGTCAGAGGGAGTCGTCCTGGGTGGTGACCAGATCTTCATGCCTTCTAAAGTGGGGACAAGCAGGAGGGGGAGAAAGTCTCCTCTGAGACAAGAGTCAGGCAGGCACCCAAGCCCTGGGCTTCTAGAAATTGGCACGTCCGGGGTTAGCTCAGAAATCTGAATCCAGTTTTCCAAAAGGGGGGTCCCAGATGTACAGCTGTATTTTCCAAAGTTTTCCAGGTACAAAACCCACAATGACATGAGGGTCGATGGGGGTGATCCCGTTGATCAACCCGGGACCCAACCAAGCCATCATCACCACAGGAGAGGAAGAGGGATCCCTGCCATCACCCACACCTGAGTGAGTCAGGCTTTATGACCAGTGCATTCCTAGAACCAGCACATAGTAGGCGCAGTATCTGGCACATAGTAGGTGCTAAGGAAACACCTGTTGGTTTTCAGAATAAGCAAATCAAGGACTATTCAAGGGCACTGAGTGAAGGATCATGATCACCCGCCAGAGCAGGTCTGAGCTAGTCCCTTAGCTGTCCTGAATCTCCAGTCTTATTCGCCGGTTTTTGTTTTGTTTTGTTTTGTTTTAATTCTCTCTCCCCTGCTTAGAGCCCCAAAGCCAGGGGTGCAGTACAAACCACAAATCCTGGTCCTCAAGAGTTGCTTGAGCACATCTCTTCCCAAATTCACAGGCAGTGATGTCACGTGAGTAGCTTGACATTTGACCACGGCAGCGATATTTACACCTTGGGAATTGGCAAACGCTGCGAATCAGGATGGAGATTTTACATATGCTCTCCATTCACATATAGTCATACACACATTTGAGAGGCAGTTAAGTATCCGCCAGCCCACACCAGAAACCCTCATCTGACTGATGTCTCAACCCTCTTAAAACTCGGTTCAGCTCTTCTTCATCCTGATGACAAAGACCAGGTTCTGCCTCTCCTCTAACCCTCCTGATCACCGCTCTAGATCAGGTGGAAACCAGCTCTTCCTTCTGGATTCGCAGATGCCTCCCTGCACAGGCTAAGGGAGGAGCCAATATTCAGCTAAGGAAAGAAGGGACACATGATTGTACTCGACACCACGTGCCCAAGTCTAGGCCATCCCAAAGCTTGGGGTCAATGGATCAAAGGATCCCCCTGTCCAGGCCCTGGCCAAGAAGAAAGGGGAATGAGAATCCATAATTACAGGGATGATAGCAACTCATATTTATTAGATGCTAAGCAGGTGCTAGTACCATGCTTGAAGCTTCACACGGATAACATCACCAAATTATCCCCAGAACCCTGGGAGGCAGAGACTCTTACTCTCCTCATTTTACACCTGGGAAACCAAGGCTCAGAGAGGCAAAGCAATTTCCCCAAGGTCACACAGCTTTGAAGATGATGCAACTGGACTTTGAACCCAGGCAGTCTGCTTGCAGAGACCATGTTTAACCCCCATGCTGTGTTCTAAGGGATAAAGTGATTTCAGAGTCAAGAAGGAAGGAGAGGGTGTAGCAAGATGCAGGGGAGGGCTGCTGCGGGGCGTGCCTAGCAAGAAGGTGGCTACCACGCAAGAGACGCGGGAAGAACACAAAGAACCGACATGAGGAATTATCCAATCCAGTGGTTTCCAAATCAGGGTAGTGGAGCCCTGACTTCAATCAAACAGAACACGAAAACCTGATCTCAAATAGAGTTTGAGATTTTGCACCTCGGAGCTCTTAAGCAGCGCCTGCAGATATTTCGGCTTTTCACTCCTGGAGGGGGTGGGGTGAGTAGAAGCCCGGATGCTGCTCATCTTCCCACCAAGTGCGAGAGCCGCGGGGTGAGGTGAGATGGATCCGGGGAAGCATCTGGGGCCTGCGGTCCAGGCTCTCTGGGATCGTGGCTGCAAGGTTGGTTGAGAAGTTCCCATGACGACGGCCAAGCGACGGTCCTTGATTGCACAGCTCAGTGGTTCAATTCTTTCCTCCCTGCTTCCACCCCGGGTCCCCTGCCACCTGCCCCATAATGATAAAGGGCCGGGTCTTCCCCCAGAAAAGACCACCCGCGGGAAGGAAGCAAGGCTTTCTTGTCCCCTTCATGCGGACAATGGAAGGGAGAGACGTGGGTAGAGGAGGGGAAAAATCCAATCTCAGGAAGAGAAGCCGTGTTCTCAGATCAGCCTAGAAATATGAAAAACGCGGATTGTCTCCCCGGGGGGAAAAATGTGCGTGCACTCAGCTTTTGTACATAGCTTCCAGGATCATTTAGATCCCTTGGGACCTACATTCCAAAGTTAGAAATCTAAATGGGCGGCTCCCAAATTAGAGCCACCGCGAAACCCTATCAAAACCAAAGGTGAAACCCTGATCTCAAACACAGTGGTTCTTGACCAGACATGGTTCTGTGGCCCAGGGGGTACTCAGCACGGCTGGAGATATTTTTGGCCCACTGCAGGGAGGGGACATGCTCCTGGTGTCATCTGCTCAACACCTTACGGGGCACACAACAGCTCGCCGCAGCAAAGCATGATCTGACCTGAGTCGCCTGGAGTCCAGGGGACGAAGCCTGGTGTCCTATAACAGGAAGGAGCTGGTCAGTGCAGAGGGTGAGGAGCGGGGCAAGAAGTTCCCCGAGCACCAGGCCAGCCTGACTCAGACTGGACTCCTCCGGAGTCAGCCAACTCTGCCTGAGCTTAGGTTTCCTCATCTGCAGAATGGAGGCCATCATGGTGGAATCTGACTCCCAGGGTGGCTGTTCTAGTGACAGTGCTATAAACAGAGGGGAAGAAATGGGCAGTGGTCTTACGACCCTTATTACTACTCGTGGTGTTGTGGACGATTTCACAAGTGGGGGAATCCATTCATGACCAGCTCAGAGAAGTACCCAGCACTGGCTGACCTGAGGGGCCACAGACCTGCCCCAGGTGAGAAGTATCTCCTGAAGCTGAAAATCTGGCACAGCAAGAGGCTTCGGGGGGCTGTTTTTCCCTGTGTAGCTCATAAACTAGTCCTCAAGGGATGGGGAGATAGCTCAGTTGGTAGAGTGCTTGCCTTGCAAGCACAAGGCCCTGGGTTCAAGCCCCAGCACCGCAAAAAAAAAAAAAAAAAAAAAAAGATCAACTAGTCCTCAAATGCATGACCTTCCAACCATGTGGGGGGAAACCTGTCACAGAAACGCCTGACAAAGCCACATGGACACATGCAGTGTGACACCTTCGTATAAAAGTCCAAATTACCATTTTTTTAAAGTTATATCTGCTATTTTCACCTATTCAAACCCTGAGATTTTCATCTTTGGGGTGAAGAAGCTTGATTTTAAGCATCTAAGTTATTTTGCCAGCCTCTGCGTAAGGTCCCCTGAAAGCAGAGCGCCAGGCGAGGATTTGAGGGCAGGTCATTTAATTAAGAGGTGAGCCCAGGGAACCGAGGTAGGGAGACAAGAAAGATAAAAGGCCAACATCAGGTGCATTATCGGGGTCAGGACTGGGGGTCATGGTCTGGGACCTCCCAAGAGGGTGTAGACCACCTCCCAGGATCATCTCTACGATTCAGGGGTCGTCATCAAGTCTCCACCTTCCCTTCCCTTGCAAGGCCCCATCAAGCTCATGACATGGGAGGAGTCCAGGGCCCAAAGTGGGATGCCTGGGGCATGCTTGAGGCAGGACACCGAAGAGGAAGTGAGCAGGAACCCTCAGAGAACTGGCACCCACCAACCTGTGCACGTTAAAGCACCAGCAGAAATGTTAAACCACATGGACTCACGATGTCCGAGGTTCTTCCTGGGTTCAGGTCTCACCCTTACTAACTCTGAAACACCCTAAGTCTCGATGTTCTCTTCTTCAAAGTAGAAATGATGGCAAGTATCTCACAGAGCTGTTGGGAGAAAGCGTCAAGCTTTTGTCTGTAAAGTACCTGGTGAATAGTCAAGGATCAGTTAACAGGAGCTGTTCCTCTTAGACTTGAGCAGCAGCCTTTTTCTGAAAGCAATGTGTCCTGGGTATGGGATCTGCTCCATTTCTAGTAGCCTCTTGAGCATGATTTATGCCAACCACAGAATGAATCCTCAGGAAGTAAAACTTGGCAACTGTGCTGGTCAGCTTTCCATTGCTATGACAAAACACCCAGATAAACAACTTATAAAGACAAAAGGTTTATTCTGGTTTGTGGTTTCCGAGCCTTCTGTCCATTGTTGCTTGGACCTGTGGTGGCTCAGTGTGTTATGGCAAGAGCATGTTCACCTCATGGCAGCCACAAAGCAAAGAGAAAGAGGAATAGGCCTGACTCCCAAGCTCCCCATTAAGGACCTTCCCCCAATGACCTAACTTCCTTCCATGAAGCCCCACCTCCTCAAAGTTCCACCTCCTCCCAATAGTATCATGGGCTATCAAGTCTTGAAACTATGGATCAACCTTAAAACATAGGCCCTTGGGGGACACTTCTAATCCACATCAGTGACTCTAAGGGACTCTGATACCAAGAATTAAATGGACCTGGAAAGAAGGGCAAACCAGTCATGGGAAGGCCTCCTTGGCTTAATAAGACTCTCCCTAGGTCCCCGTCAGCGGGTCATATGCAGTGCAGGTTCCAACTGACACTGGTCAGCTCATACAGATGAAAACCTTTTTTTCCCTTTGCAAGTAGAGAAACCACCTAAGAAGCTTAGGTAGGTCATAAGACTCAAATACCCAGAGGAAGAAAGTGAATGCCCCAAATGTTAAGTGGGCACTAATTCCACATTCTGAACACAAAAGAATATTCTTCATTCCAACAAAGAAATATAATCTTCCTCTGCAATTTTCTTGAAGCATGGGGCCCTCATAGATTTTTTGAATTGTCATATTTTTGATGGAGCTGTACGAGAAGTACTTCTCTACTACAATAAAAACATTCCAGCCCTGTTTCAAAAGCTAACTCTGTATTGAACAGGAAGCAGGAGTGGGTAGAGACTGTGATTAACTGGAGATTTTGTGTTGGTGACATCAAACACACGCACACACACGCGCATGCACACACGCACGAGGAATAAAACCCCTGACTAAACCAAGCATAAGCTGGTGAAGATGGACAGAATTGACTTTTTGGAACTCTAGAACTTAATCCAAAATGTACATCAACCAGAGGAAAGCTTAGTGGAGTAAAGGAAGCTAAATTTCAGCATTTAAGGCAATCTTAAAGGTCACTGTCCAACCACTAAAATAATGGAGCAAGGACTTCAGTGACCACACATGACAAGGAATGTAATCTTTACAGAAGTGGTTTGAAAAAATCACTAAAGAGATAGTTTCATCTCCCAATGATCAACAACAGCAAATCCTGGGAAAGAGGGGAGAATATATTCCAAGAATATATTATAAGATTCGAAATGACCAGTTCTCACAAAGCACAGAAAGGCACAGGAAAGCATAGTACACTCAAAGGGGAAAAATAAACAAATTCACAAAAATCATCCCTGCGAAAACCCAGACACTGGACTTAGGTGACAAAATCCTTAAATCATCTGTTCCAAATATGTCTAAAAAGTTAAAGGAAACCATGAACAAAGAACTGAAAGGAATCAAGAAAGATGAAAGAACTAAATGTAAGTATCAGTAAAACGGAAGTAAAAAGGAACCAAATAGAAATTCTGGATCTGAAAGTTTCAGTAACTGAAGTAAAAAAAAGTCACTAAAGTTGTTCAGCAACAAATTTGAACAGGAAGAAAAAAGAATCATTGAACTTGAAAAGAGAAAAGTTGGAATTATCCAGTCTGAGGAACAGAAAGAAAAGAGTGAAGAGATATGAAGAGCTAAGGGACCTGAAGTTCACCATCAATTATAATAACATAAATTATTGGAGTCCAGAAGGAGAGAAGAAAAAGAAGAAAATATTTGAATAAATAGTGGCCTCAAAACTCTCAAAAAAGATAAAATACATGAATTTACACATATGATGCTCAATGAACTTCATGTAGAATCAGTCCAAAGAGATTTTCAAGACATAATTATAATTAAACGGCCAAAAATCTAACACAACAAGAATCTTGCAAGTAGCAAGAGATAACTTTTCACATAGAAGGGATTCCCCAGTGAGATTAATAGCCAATTTCTCAACGGAAATCATGGAGGTCAGAAAGCACAGTTCAAATCCTGAAATAAAAATAAATAATAAAACTGCCAACCAAGAATGCTGGATCCAACAAGAGTATCCTTCAAAAATGAAGAAGAAATGAAGACATTCCCAATAAATGAAAGCCAAGGAAATTCCTTGCTAGTGGACCTGACCTATAAGACATGCCACAGAGAATCATTTGGGCTGAAAACGAAAGGATTCTGGAAAGTAACTCCTGAAGAATTAATGAAAACTGGTAAGGTAAACACACAGGAAAACAAAGGCCAGTATTGCGTTTCTGCATAATCTGCCACCACAACCACGTGAAGCCAGGGAAGGGAGATGGACAAATCTCCGTCCATGAAGGAGGCGGCCATGACTCAGCCTCTGGCAGTTATTTCTACACAATCCACAGTTTTCAGAATTTCCAATTTTTCAAGAGAGTTTTAGGTGAAATCTCTACTTTCAACAAAATGTTGGCTAAACAAGCTACGTCCAGGCCAGGTGTGGCCCGATGGTCAGCTGGTTTGTGAACCTATGAGAGAAAATACCTGAGGCAGTTAACTTATAAAGAGAAGAGGTTGCTTTTGGCTCATGGTTCTGGCATTTTCCTCTCTCAGGTCCAGGACACAGCTACAGTCTTCTACCCCCCGAGAAGCTGATAGAGCCAGAACTGATCCTGCAGATGTCCATGAATGAATGGATGTCCCGGCTGATGGGGGTGAGGATAGTACCCGGTTTCTCAAAGAGAGAGATGGAGTATTGGAAGAGGAGGGTGTGGTTTCTGCCCCAGGGTTCTGTAGCGGCCTCAGGTTCACTGTGAACAGGGCTCTCTGGATCTTTAATCTAGAAGACAGGTCCTCCATAGAGAGTGGTTCAGATGTGCCCACAGAACTCCAAGATGCCATTAGCCCAGAGTCACATGGATTTATGTACTGTGATGCTTTGGGAAGACTTGAAGTGTCTTGAGGAGGGGGACTCTCTATAATTTGCAAACAGGGGGCTTATGTGCTGGTGGTACAGCTTTGAGGAGGGCTTGAGTGGCCTGGGATCTAATCCCCGTATGCCCCAAGCAGATGACTATATAAAATACTTTCAAAACTGGGAAATCAGAACCATAAGGACCTTGGAAATTACCCTTTATTTTACAGGGGGGAGAGTGGGACCCCGATAATGCAGAGAACTTACTCAGAGGAAAACCAGTGGCTCTGAAGAATCAAGAATTGTTGCTATTAATCAAGAACCAGCCCTCTATCAAACCCTTTTCTTAGATGATCTACAAGAACCCTTGTAAAATTCTAGATGAAGAAACCGAGGGTCAGGGTGGTGAAGTCACTTACCCAAAAGTTACACTCAGGCAGCCTGGCTATAGGGCTGTGCACAAGTGGCTTGTGACACTGAGCAAGGACAGTTGGAACCTGCTGAGTGCCACCCCACAGCTACACACACATCAGGGGGCTGGAATGTTGGGGCTCTGTCTTTCTATCTCAGAGACCCGCCTGTGGTCTCTCCAGCATGGAAGCTTCAGAGCAGCACTTGCTACTGGAGTCAGAGCTCACGAGGAACATCTCCCAAGAGAGAAAGGCAGATGAACTGCTCTTTAAGACCTAGCCTCTTGAAGCCACAGAGCCCCAGGTCCCCGCAGATTCAAGAGGAGGAGACATAGACTCTCTCTCCTGATGGGGACCGTCAACATCTCATTGCAAAAGCAATATGCAGGATCAGTGCCGCATTTTGAGCAATGCAATCCACCGTGTTGGTGGAGGATGATGTTTGGGGGCAACTGAGCTGCCCCAGCTGGAACCCTGCTCTCGGGCTCACCCTTGATTCAACTTTGCTTCCAAAGGCTCGAAGGGATGGCCGTGGGGATTAGAGGTGGAGGAGCTGTGGAAGTTGTGGAAGTTTCCAGAAGGTTCTTCTGGGGGACGTCCAGATGCCCCTCTGGGTGCAATCTCCTGCTTCTCCTCTCTGCACCAGGTCCAGGAGACCGACCCAGGTAGGCTGCAGTGGAGGACCCCTGTCCCGGTTTAAGCAAAGAGGACAGCAGGCTGGACGTGAGGGACAGGAGGAAGGGGTGCAAACCAACTTGCTCCTTCCTCCCTTCGGCATGGCCGTAGGCTGGCTCTGCTCGGATCACACAGCTGCTTCTGCTTCTCTGCAGGACTCTCTCCTCCTGGGTCCCAGGAACTGTCCCTCCCCTCTGCCTGTGGACCTGGGGTTGGCAAGACCCCTACAGGAAAGCTGGGTGGGTACACGCAGGAACCGAGGCCCCAGGAGGAGACCCTTGTCCAAAGATTCAGAGAACCATTGCCCCTGGGGCCCTTCCTCTTGTCCATGAACTGAATGCACGGAGGCCATTGGGCCCTGGCCTGAGGCTCCCAGGACACTGGCCCAGGACAAACCACGCCCACTTCCTCACCTCTGGGTTTTAAACCACGCCCACTTCCTCACCTCTGGGTTTTAAACCACGCCCACTTCCTAACCTCTGGGTTTTAAACCATGCCCACTTCCTCACCTCTGGGTTTCCCTGGCAAGTCGGCCACACACCTTCCCTCGCCTCCCAGGGCTGCAGAAAGTGCTTAATTAAGAAACACGCCTTCAGAGCAAGCCGATGTTAAGGAGCGATGTTTAAGTGCTAATTGTTGTTATCATAGGCAGCTTTCCACCTAATTAAACGCGTGGATTCAGTAATTGTTAGCTAATCCCCGAAGAGATGCTAGGTGCCCCTCAGGAAGTAGGAGTGCATCTTTCCCCAGGAATTGACCTCATTCTCGAGTCACAGGATGGCAGGGGGTTGCTCTCAGGGCCTGACTGTGGGTCCTGTGGAAAGGCTTCCATGCCCCGCTCTGCCCATCTCCAGTGGTGTAGACGTGGGAAGTGGCCTCATGTCTTGAGCTTCTGCTTCCTGGTCTAGAAAATGAGACAAATGCCTGTGGACATTTAAATGCCCATTAAATAACCATTAGAGGTATTTAATTACTATTGTCAGCAGTAGTACATCCCCCACCACGGGCTTAATGTCTTATTTTGCCAATTTTTGGTCAGTTTTATTAAAATACATTTTGCATATAGCATGAATTGGTCAGCTTCACATGGCGATAACAAGATACCTGAGGCAATTCACTTATAAAGAAAAAAGGGTTATTTTGGGAACTCATGATTCTGGAAGTTCCAGTCCAAAATAGGGCAACCCCATTGCCTTGGGTATCTTCATAGCAGAAGCACATGACAGAGCAAAAACATCATCAGCCAAGTAGTAGAGACACACTGAGAGAGTGGGGGTCCATTATTCCGTTAAAGGGCACATTCCCCAGAGATCTGAGAACCTCTCACCAGGATCCACCTCTCAAATGTTCCACCACCTCTCAATAGCACAACCCTTGGGACCAATCTTTTGGGGGACATTCAATATCCAAACTGTAACAACAAATGTTCCCACTTTCAAGCACACAATTTGATGATTCATGTTTTAACTGTCACATGACCAGCATCACTGTCATGCTGCCAAGAGTTCTCTTCCGTGCCCTATGTGGTCACTCTCCTCCCTCTACCCCATGGCTCCTGGCAACCATGGATCTACTTTCTATCAAGAGAGTTTTGCTTCTAGAATGTCATATAAACAAAATCATTCAGTGAACCTTGCGTCTTTCAATTGACAAAGTTCTTTTGTGATTTATCATGTCATTCATTCCTTTTCCTTGCTGAGTAGTATTCCATTGTATGGACATACCACATTTTAAACCATTCACCAACTGATGGTGATTTGTGTTCTTTCCATTTTGGAGTTATTATCAACAAAGGGGCTATGAACATTCACCTACAGGTCTTTATATGGGCATGCTTTCATTTTTTTTTTTTTTTTTTTTAGTAAATATCTAGAAGTGGAATTGCTGGATCCCAAGTTCAGTGTATGCTCGACTTAATGAAAGAACTTAAATGTTTTCCAAAGATACCATTTTGCACCTGCTGTGTGTGAGAATTCAATGGCTCCACATCCTCACCTTCACTGGTATCCTCAGTCTTTTCAGTGCACTATAATCTCGTGGGCATAAGGGGTATCTTGCTGTGGTTTGAGTTATACCATAATGAGTGATGGTACTTTCTTTACATGTGCCTGCTTCCTAGCTCTTTATTTTTTTTATTTTTTTGGGAGGGTGAGTATCCATGCAGATATTCTGATTGTGATCTACTTGGGTTATTTTCTTAGGAATGAGTCAAAGCATTCTTCATCTATTTGACGGCAGGTGCTTTACTGAACATGCACGTTTGCCTCAAGTTGACAGCTTCCCCTTTTCTTTAACATAAACATTTATAATTTTCATTCATTAATTAAGTGAACAAAAGTTAATAAAGTTAAGATATGCCACGTATAAATACATAATAGATGAATAATAAAAAATATACAATTAAAATTTTTAAAACAGACCACACCTATGATTGTTTAGTAAAATGTGCCGTAATCTACATATAAACACAGAACGTCCTCGAGTTCAACTTTTGTGGGTCAGTTTCATGAAATGTGTAAGAGGTTATTTCCTCTTACAAATTTTTAAATAACGTGTTCAAAAGAGCAGAAAAGTATATACCCAGTGGCGTTGTATTCCGCCATAAAGAAGAATGAAATGGTGGCATTAGCCGGTAAATGGATGGAACTGGAGAACATGGTGCTAAGTGAGATAAGCCAGACGCAGAAAGTCAAGGGTCGAGTGTTTGGTCTCCTATGCAGAAGCTAGACCAAAATTAAGAGAAAAATGAAAGGTGGAGAGGAGGGGGGAGTCCCACGAAAACAGAAGAGAGACTGGTGGAGCAGAGGAAGGGAGGAAGGGAGGAATGGCGAATGAAATTGACCAAACTACCCTATGTACATATATGAACGTGCCACAGTGAAGTCCACCTTAATGTGTGTCTACAATGCAAGTTTTAAAAACTATCAAAATAGAAGGAAGACCAGTAGTGTGAAAAGGGAACAGTGGATTGGAGGAGGGACAGGAAAGGGGAATACTTGGGACTGAACTGGATCAAATCATATTCCATGCTTGTATAATGATGTCAAAATGAACCCCAATATGATGTGTAACTATAATGCACTAATAAGAAAATTTAAAAATAATCTCCCACCAAAGGAATTTAAAATTTAGATAGCAGTAAAAAAATTAAAAATATACTCCTGATTTCCTAGCAACATTGACGAATATATATTAGAGTGTTAAGTCAACTTTTTCGTTGCTGTGACCAAGAGAACCTGCGTGGACAATGCAGAGGAGGAAACGTTTATTTTGGCTCATGGTTTCAGAGGTCTCAGTCTATAAACAGCCACTCCATAGCTCTGGGTCCAAGGTGAGGCAGGACATCATAGCAGGAGGGCATGGTAGAGGAAAGCAGCTCAAGATATGATAATGGAAAGCAGAGAGAGTTCTGCTCACCAGGGATAAATTATAAACCCCATGCCCCCAATGATCTATTTCCTCCAGCCACAACTTACCTGCCTCTAATCTAACCAAGGTTAGATTTGTCTGTGATTAGGTTCCACCTCTCATCTTATTTCATCTTTGAACTTTCTTGCATTATCTCACAAGTGAAGC
Source organism: Sciurus carolinensis (assembly GCF_902686445.1). Lineage (NCBI taxonomy): Eukaryota > Metazoa > Chordata > Mammalia > Rodentia > Sciuridae > Sciurus > Sciurus carolinensis. Next base: position 130,483,796 of record NC_062220.1, read on the forward strand.
TTTTGGGGGACACCTCATGTCTGAACCATAACATTCTACACTGGTTCCCCAAAGCTCATGCCCATCTCCCAGTGCAAAACACATCGAGCCCATTTCCAAAGCTCATGCCCACGCCCATCTCGATGCAAAATACATCATGCCCATTTCCAAGAATCCCCATAGTCTTAACAGTTCCAGCATTATCCAAAAGCTGGGTCAACGTTTTCAAGTGCAAAATCTCCTGAGACTCAAGGCAAACTCTCAGCATGATCCCCTGCACAAATGAAAAGCAAGTTACATATACCCAACATTTAATGGTGCAGAGTAAACATTTCCACTCCACAGAGGAGAAACAGAGGCATGGAAGGAAAGGATGGGACCAAACCAAGTTGGAGATCCAGCTCCACATCCAGCATCCAGGGTACATGGCATCAGGATACTCTCTCCAAAGGGCTTGTGTAGCTCTGCCCTATGGTTTTGCTGTCGCAGGCCACGTGGCTCCTCTCTTAGCATGTTTGTTCTTGACTCCTGCATCTCTTAATCTCAGGGATCACCACTGCAATTTTGGCTTCCTGCCTCACCCTCTCAGGGGCTGCCCACTGGGACTCTAACCCTACTACACTTTACCTGGCCTCCCAGGCCTTCCTTTGAAATCTCAGCAGAAGCCTCCATGACCCCCCTAACTCCAGAATCCTGTATTCCCACAGAACTAGCACCACATGGTTGCTGCCCAAGTCTGCCATCATCACAAGCAGTAGCCAAGCCTCTAGGGACCATGACTGCAGCAGCTTCCAAGTACCTGAGTGACTGAGCAAATCAAAACAACTCCCTAGGACCCCTCTGCAAGCAGGGTGTCCCATGGTCTCTTCTCAAAGGAATTTTTACTTTTACACCTTTGAGCCTGAGATGGGTGTGGTCTTGCCAATTCCTGAGATGTCCTCAAGTCATCTTTCCTATAATCTCTGGGCAAAGTACTTAGCATCTCTTTAGTAGCCGTAATGTTTTTTTTAACAACCACACCTTCCTTAATCCCAGTTTTACTTGAACTTTTCTGATCAAACTGCAAATTTTCAGATCATTTGCTTTGCTTTCTGCTCTGAATTATTACAGTAAACTTGACTAAAACTTGCCCGCAATATCCATGCCACTGCCTGAAGTTGTGCTACCTTGAAATTTCCTGTCAGATTAATTAGTTCATCACCTGTAAATTTAAATAAGTTAATATTTAAATTAAACATTTAATGTAGTAAAACAAACTAAATATCTACATTTATTTAAATAAATGATATCCCCAAGAGGCATATTTTATAGTGCACTTATGTTGTGTAAGCACTAAGTCTTTTACATACTCTGTTCACTTTGTATTGATCAGCTCTTGCCTCAAAGTGTTGCATAGCAAACCACTCCAAAATCAGTGATTCAAAACATCTATCATGTATTTTTGCAGGTCTCAGTGTGGACTGCCATATAGCAGCATTGGGTTGAACTTGAAACTTCAAGCTCCGGACTGAAGGTCAAGTTCAAATTTGTTCTATGTAGGTTGATTCTGGAGCCCACATTGAAGAGGCAGCAACCCTCTGGGATATATTTTCCTCATGACAATGACAGAAATTGAAAATTGTAGCTATTCTCCATCTGCATATCGAAAGAACAGTTCTGGAATTCATAAACTTAGTGAGCTAGTAAGAGCACTCTGGAAGGTAGGGTCACCAAACACAAGAGAGCATTTCCAAGAACACTTTTAGTCTCTGTTTACATCACATCTGCTAGCATTGCCTGAGCTAAATCAGTCACATGGCCAAGCCCAAAGTTGAGGAATGGGGACATGAACTCTGGCTCAGAAAGAATGAGCTGCCGAGTTCCATGGAGGGGAAACAAGCAAGGATAGAGAACGTGTGCTAATCGTTCAACCTACCACCCAGTTTAGTCCTGAAAACTGAAGGACATGGGCACTATTATTATTTCTGTTTTTCTGATAGGGAAATAGAGACTGAGTCATGCAGGTTGTAATGGGAAGTTACACCTTTGGGCATCTCAACTCCAGATTCCAGCTCCTAACTGCTTTGTCATTGCTTGATAAAATGCTGCCCTACACAGAGGAAAATAAAGCAACAGATTTGTCCTCCACAGACTATGGAATAGGTAGGTATACCATGTCTAGTGATGATGCCTCTGTCCATGGTTCTGAAATGGCTTTCACGCTGAGATGGCATTGTTCCTCTGGAAATCTATTTCAATCCAACGCTCCTGCAATTCTAAACTCGGTGAAGGAAGACGGCAAGAAAGACATGTTCAAAAACAAGACACACAAATGCATATCAGTCAGTCTTCCCTTAGAAGACCGACTAGGAGATCGTTGACTCGTTTGGACAAAACTTTCAAGTCATAGCAGCTTTCAGGGGGAAAAAAAAAAAAACTCACATGCAGGCATGACTAGAAAATCAGATAACAAAGGAAGAGCAGAAAGCGTGAGTGTTGAGTGGCACAGGGCAGCGTGGGTGGCCACACAAGCAAACATATTCTTGAGGGCAGGGAGTGGGTAAGCCGAGAACCACACAGATACACCATAATGGTTGTGCTGGTCTCGGCTAGTTATGCAAGCATCTTCCGTGTTTCCTTTTTTATTTTGATGCAATTTTGTATCACGGAACCATGACCAGTTCCGCTGTTTTCGTGGCTGGTTTCATGGTCACATCACAGTCCTCCTGCATTTCTAAGTCACAAGCCTCTTGCCTCTCCACTCTAGTGTCACCAGCTCCTTGACCATCTCAGCCCAGTGCTTTGGTCTTATGCTCAACTGCACAGACATGAATGTGACCATCTGAATCCCCCCTGTGTGGGGGTCATATTTGTAACCAGAAGGGGATCTGGTTACCAGCCAGCTGGCCCCAAGTCCTGAAAGCACAGAATTTTTTGACAGCACGAGCCCTCAGGACTAACCCTCAAAACTGCATGATCCAACCAGTAAAACGGAAGAAGCCACCTCCTGGAGATGGGTTCTCTGTGGGCACCTCAAGGTCATGCATTTAAAACATGGAGGATTCTCAGGGGTCACCCTGGAGATGATGTGAAAGTGTCCGAGTTCTTCCCATCCTGCGGGCCTTCATATTGTGACTTTGCTCTCCTGCTCTACTCTGGGTTTGGCCATGTGGCTTGGTTTGTTCACTGGTATGTGGCGAAATGTGACAGGCTATGATCCGCACCTGGAAGAGTGCTTGTACGGTTAGGCTTGTGTGTCCGTCACCTCTGTTAGAGCAGGAGAGACAAGGAGAACGATCGGTCACCCCATTGCCCAAGCAGGTGCCTAGTTCAGTCCAGCCCACCACCAGCCATCCCCAGGTAGAGGAGAAAGCCCAGCCAAGGTCCGCAGAACCGCCTGGCTAGCCCGCTGAGACAGGCCAGCAAACAGACCCTGACCGTCGTATGACTGAATTCCTGTGTTTGTTACACAGTGTTATTGTAAAGAAGGTAATGTGGACGCCGTCATCCTAGGGGTTTGCAAACAAGATCCAGAGATCTGCAGATGTGTCGGGAGGGAGGTGAATATGGAGTGGGTAGAGGGGTCTGAGATTCCAACTTGGCTTAAACTAAAAGAGCTGTAGTTCCATCTCTTCTGCATATTTAGGTCCTGTGCAGGGTTTCAAAATAATTCTTTGCCATTTCAGTTCAGAATCTTTTGGATGACAGGTAATAGAATGTCTGACTCACAGTACTCTTCAAGAATAGTTTTAATAAGAAGACTAGAAATAATTTCAGGCCCAATTCAGTGATTCAGGAGTGATACCAAGGGCCCAGTCTCTCTCCCTCTCTCTCTCTCTTTCTCTCTCTCTTTCTCTCTCTCTCCTCCTCTTCCTTCTTCTTTTCTCATTCTGCTTGGTCTTTTGAATTCATGTTTGTTGCCTCATGGGCTCAAGAAGGCTGCCATAGCCTCAGACATCAATATCCACGGACAAGGTGGGAAAGAAGTGGAGAGGGGCTGCAGGTCTGTTCTTCCTCCTCTTAGGCCTGACTTTTAATCAGAAGGCAAAATATATGTTCTCACAGCCATACCCTCCTCCAGTCACTGCAGACGGCCGGCCAGAACGAGGTCACGTGACTGCTGGTCGCCGCTGGGCTGAGAACGAGAATACGGCCAGCCCTCCACATCCACAGGTTCTGCGTCTGCACGTTCAAACAACGGCAGACTGAAAACTTTCAGAAGAGTGACGTTGGTGCTGCTGTTACAGCAGGTGCGTGGCGTCTAGTGTTAAAAGGCACCTAGATATGAGCCCAAGTGCACGGAGGGTTACACAGGCCATATGCAAAGCCTCTGTCACCTTCCCAAGGGACTGCAGCCACCGTAGACTCGGGAGTCCTGGAACGATCCCCGTGCATGCACAGGGATGGCTGTGTGCGGTCACCCGGGAGAGGAGGCGCGCCAGAGGCTGAAGGAGTCAAGGTTCAACCCCTGGGGGCCACTGCTTTGCAGCCCCAAACCTGACCGCCCGCGCGTCAGCCCCGGCTGCGGCCCGGCGTGGGGGGCTCTGGGATGGGCTGCCCTGCCCACCCCCTGGCCCTCGGCTGCCAGTCACTGCAATGACTGCTGCAGCTGCCAAGGTCAAGCCCTCTCTGGGGCAGCCCAGACCTGAGGACCAACTGATGCCAATCAAAAGGTCTGGATGCCTCAGCCCCGGGGCGGGGGGCGGGGGGGAGGGTCGGGGGGGGGAGCCCCAGGGGTCCACTGAGCCCGTCGGTGTCTGCATCACAGTGTCACTTCTCCTGGCCCCCTCCTTTCTGCTCCTGGCTTCCAGGGGCGTGGCTCCCAGGGCACGCCCCACCCGCAGCCCCCGCCAAAGAATAAGAATGCTGCGCGCTGCAATCCATCTGAGTTGGGTTCCCTGAAAACCCCGCTGGGAACAGGTAGGCAAATAAAAATGTCCCTGTTATCACTTTTTTTTTGTTTTGTTTTGTACTGGGGATGAAACCCAGGGGTGCTTTGTCACTATATTACCCCCCAGCCCTTTTAATTGTTCATGTTCAGATAGGGTGTCACGAAGTTGCTAAGGCTGGCCTGAAATTTGCGATCCTCCTGCCTCGGCCTCCAGGATTATAGGCCCCACTCCGCCTGCTTCCTGCGTCAGCTGATCACTTTGCAGCCCAGGGGAGGAGCCCAGGGGCTGGCCAGCACGTGGGGGTGAACCTTTCTCCCACATCCTGGCCAGTCTTCGTCGTTGCTTATGTCCTTGGTGACTGCCATTCTGACTCCGGGAGATGGAATCTCAGTGCAGTCTGGATTTGCATTTCTCTGATTGCTAGAGAGGTTGAACATTTTCTCCTATATTTGTTGACCATTCGTATTTCTTCTGTGAAGTGCCTGTTCAGTTCCTTAGCCCATTTATTGATTGGGTTATTTGTGGGGATTTTTGGTGTCGTGGGTTTTGAGTTCTTTGTGTATCATGGAGATGAAGGCTGTCTTTGAGGTGCAGGTGGTAAAGATTTTTTTTTCCACTCCATAGGCTCTCTCTTCACATTCTTGATTGTTTCCTTTGCTGTGAAGGAGCTTTTTAGTAATAATACCTTCCCATTTATTGATTCTTGATTTTACTTTTTGTGCTTTAGGAGTCTTATTGAGGAATTCAGTTCCTACGCCAACATGATGGAGAGTTGGGCCTACTTTTTCTTCCAATAGGAGCAGGGTCTCTGGTCTAATGCCTAGGTCTTTGATCCACCTTGAGTTGAGTTTTGTGCAGGGTGAGAGATTGCTGGTGGGAATGTAAATTGACACAACCACTCTGGAAAGCAGTGTGGAGATTCCTCAGAAAACTTGGAATGGAACCACCATTTGACCCAGCTATCCCACTCCTTGGCCTATACCCAAAGGACTTAAAATCAGAATACTATAGTGACATGGCCACGTCAATGTTTATAGCAGTTCAATTCACAATAGCTAAGCTATGGAACCAACCTAGGTGTCCTTCAACAGGTGAATGGATAAAGAAAATGTATATATACACAATGGAATATTACTCAGCCATAAAAAAGAATGAAATTATGGCATTTGCCAGTAAATGGATGGAACTGGAAACTCTCATGCTAAGTGAAATAAGTCAACCCCCAAAACCAAAGGTTGAATGTTCTCTCTGATATGAGGAAGTTAGCACACAATAAAGGGGTGCAGAATGGAAGTTCATTGAATTAGACAAAGGAGAATGAAAGGAAGAGGGGGTGGAAATAGGAAAGACAGTGGAGTGAGTCGGTATAATTTCCCTATGTTCATATATGAATACATGACCAGTGAAACTCCACCCCATGTTCTACCACAAGAATGGGCTTCTAATCAGAAGAAGTTATACTCCATGTATGTATAATATGTCAAAATACCCTCTAATGTCATGTAGATCAAAAAAGAACAAACAAAATTTTTAAAATTTTTTTTAAATTTTTATGCAAAGGACCAGGTAGAAAATACTTCACCTTTTGCAAACATGAAGTCTGTCAAAACTACCCACCTCAAGTCAGGCACAGTGGTGCCCACCTGTAATCTCAGTGGCTCAGGAGGCTGAGGCAGGAGGATTGAGAGTTCAAAGCCAGCCTCGGCAAATGAGAAACCCTAAGCAACAACTCGGTGAGACCCTGTCTCTAAATAAAATACAAAATAGGGCTGGGGATGTGGCTCTGTGGTCAAGTGCCCCTGAGTTCAGACCCTGGTACCCCCTCCCCTCACCAAAAAAAAAAAAAAAAAAAACTATACACCTCAGTCTTTGTAGCAGCAAAGCAGCTGGGGACAATATGTAAATGAGCAGGTGTGGCTGTGCACCAGGACCTCTTCATTCCCCAAAATAGGCTGCAGCCCACAGGGGAGTAAACTGAACCCTAGGAGGAAAAAACTAACAGCTGCTTAGTGGCCAAACCATGCTATTTGGTAGACTTTTAAAATAAATTATCATATACAATATCTGGTTAAATGGCTCAATGAAAACCCAAGTGGAACACTTCGTAAGAGTCCCTGGACATAGGACAGGCTTAAATTATAATCATTACAAGTGCTTACTGAACATTAAAATGGACAGGTATTGTTTTATTTCTCACTTAGACCTAGAACCAGCAACCAGGCACCAACCTGCTGCCCTGCTCAGATACCGTGATAGTGAGGTTTTCTGAAGGATGTCCTTCCTGAGTCAGGGCTTTGTACACACAGCCACACCCCATCATGTCTCAGGACACATACCTGAGCCAAGGGACAGTCTAGTCTCCAGAAAAGCCTAGGCTCCATGATCCCAGAGGACTACCCCTCGCTAGAAGGAGTCCATGGAAAGTCACAGCTTCCCAAGGGAACAATTTCACATACGGGAAGAAGATGAATATTCAGGAATATTTTTATATAAGAAAATATTTTTATTTAAGAAAAGGCTCCAATACTGCATAGTGCCACATGCCAAATCGCCACGAAAGTTTAAGATAAAATAAGGGAATTTCAATAAAATCTCCCTCCCAGGCTACAAGCACACCTTGTAGTGCTAAATGCCCGGGGTACCTATTCCCCATCCTGCTGGGCTTTTGAGCTAGCAGAGGGCAGTTAAGAAGGCAGGCTGTGGTGTGGGGTGGAACGGGCTGCCTTCAGCGCGATTCTGTCCATTCACTGATTCTTACTTCAGATCTGGCACTGGGTCCATGCCCACCAACATGCCCCAGGAGTAGGTTAGACCCCCACCATCTCAGACCCCGCTCCCGACGCTGGAGTCAGAATCTGCATGGTAACAAGATCCCCAGGCGACGTGCCTCTCAGCCGTCCCGCCTGCCCACAATTTCTCCTTCTCAAGTTTGGGTCGCCCCTGGTCCACCTGTGAGTGCAAAGTCTAGAGGTCCATTTGCATCAGGAAGAAGTCAGTCTTCCTTGGATCCAATGGGAGCCCTTCCCTTTTGCCCGCCCTAATTCTCAAACTAGCCAATCGCGTAGAGGGAAACCCCAACCACCTCCAATCAGAGCGAGGGGCGGGGCTGCACTGGGTTCCCGATATAAGCAGGCAGCCCTCCCGCCCGGCGCTTGCGAGCCAGGCTCTTTTGGCGCCCCTCCTGCCAGAAGTGGAGTCTGACTTCGCCCACCCACTTTTTCGAGCACGTGTTTGATTGCTTGGGGGCACCTCGGTATTTCTAATGAACCACCGTCTGCAAATACCAGTACTCTCTGGATTTTTTTCAAGAGAGACCATAGTCACCGGCTGTCATTTGCGCATGTCGCAATGGTTGTTTCAATAGTGGTATTCATTTCTCCCTGTGCCGGTGTCGAGGAAAAGCCAGTACATTTCAAGTTTGGTACTATCCGCAGTTTCAAGCGTCCACGAGGAGGGGCAACTGTACAGGGAGCTCCAGGAAATGCAGCCCCAACCAACTCGTATTCCTTCTTCAAGTCCCACCACCTCTGGAAAGCCATCCCTGGCCCCTCAGGCTGTGTTAGGTGACCCTCCACCCCTGATGGGGGCTCCCTGCTTACAACTGGAGTTTGGCTTCCAACTGGCTTATCTGTGGCTGCCATTTTGGGAGATCTATTTGGAGGTGGGCAATTTGCTAGCATTTACTTCCCACACCAACCCTACCAATGGAGACCAGCGGCATCGCCTTCCACCGTGGGGGAAACCGAGGTCCAGAGGAGTGAGTGAGTGGCTTAAGATGAGCAGGAAACAGGCAGGGCCAGGACTTGGACCTTTGATCAGAAACCTAAGCCCGTGGGTTGAACCATTTGTCAGAAGCACCCAGGGAAGGAGGGCGGGGGAGAGAATCCACCAACCCTGTATCTCTGTATAAAATGTGGACAGAACGACTCAGGGCACAATGTATTCAGCAGGAAGCAGTGCCGGGGGCAGATGTTCTGTGGGGTCGGAGGAAACAGAAAATCTGCCATCCCTAAGAGTCCTTTTTATCCAGTTCCTTTGTGGTTTGTGGTCCCCAAGCCAAACCTCCCCTTAATCCAATTAAAATGGACTTGTTTATGCTTATCACTCTGTATTTGGTTTGTTAAAAATGTGCAAATTACCCAGAGGCCCCTGCATCCCCTGAACCAAAAGGCATCAATAAAACTATTAAGTTAAATCCAATTAAACGCAGCTGCTGGAGCCTGAGTGTGGTGGAGCAGAACAGAAGCGGGAGAGGGGAGGGCAGGAGCTTTCGGGGGACAGAGACGGTCCACTGGCCTGGCCCCTCTCCAGCGCTGCCTGCGCGTGGGTGGGAGGTGAGCCAGACGAGCCCCAAGTTACCACGCGCCAGACGGCGGCCGGAACCGATCCTTTCCTTATAGCAGTAGCCCTGCAAGGTGGCCACCATGAGACCCATTTTGCAGAAGGAACAACTTAGGCTTAGAGAAGCGGAGCCATTTTCCCACATCCAGGTGTGGCGGGATTTGACCCTCTGCTTGGACCCTTGGAATGCCAGAATTTACAGACTGAGAAGCCGTCTGGCCAAGAGCAAAACTCACCCACCTGAGATCCACACCCATAAAATGCACCCAGCCACGTGCCCCCCCCCCCCATCCAGGAGGAATCAATGAAGGGCCTTATCTCAAGAGCTGCCCACACACCGTCTGTGTTACGTGCACCCCGACACTCACACGGCTGGTAAAAACCATCTTCTCCTTCTCCTGCTGTTTTTCAGAAGAGAAAGCTGAGACGCAGAAAAGGAGAGCGTATACCCAAGGTTGATCCCAGGACATGTATCCTGCTTTGGGGTCTAGCATCCCACCTCAGACCCGTGCCGCCCCTCCATGTTGCAGATGAGGAAACTGAGGCCCAAAGTGTAGAAGCGACTGGCCCAGACTCACCGAGTTCAGTGTCCTCGGCAGCCAGTGCCCTGGACACTACCGTTCCTTAGCTGTGTGGCTTGGGCATAAGGCTTGACCTCTCTGAGCCCCTGATTTCTTCTCTTTAAAAATGGGGCTGCTTAAGGCCGGGCATGGTAGTGCACACTTTTAATCCCAGCAACTCCAGAGGCTGAGGCAGGAGGCTTGCAAGTTTGAAACCAGCCTCAGCAACTTAGCAAGGCCCTGAGCAACTTAAGACCCTGTCTCAAAATAGAAAGATCAAAAGGGCTGGGGGTGTGGCTCAGTGGCTAAGGGTCCCTGGGTTCAATCTCTGCTATAAAATAAAATGCAAAAAAAAAAAAAAAAAATTGGGGCTGATCACTCCTGTCGCACTGAATGTTTGGAATGGGGTGTCATCAGGCATGTGAAGCCCTGTGCAAGCCAGAAACTTTCTGCTGGGCATCTGTTCTCGCCATTTCCAAAGGCCCTGGGATGGGTTTTAACCCCTGGCAACCCTGAGACCCAGGAGACCCAGAGATGCCGGAGGAAGAACAGATGCCCAGGATCCCAGGCAACACAAATCCATTGCACACAGATTAGGAACCTCGGGGCCTCGCCGGAAGCACCAGCGTTTCCACGGAGCTTCTCCAACCCCATCCCTGGCCACCCCGGGGTTCTCAGACATCTAGGACGCAGCTCCACATAAGAGAGCAGAAATCAGGTGTCACCGTACACAGGAGGCTGAGGACAGCTCTCTGTGCTGCCCCAGGTGAGCCACCGGAAGTTACTGGAAGCTGGACCCCACTCCCGTCCCTGTGTCAGGTCACCAGCCAATTCACCTTGTGCAAGCCACGTCTCCTCCCTGAGCTTCCATTTTCTCCTCTGTAAAATGTGGGGAAAAGGTGTCATTAAAAATGGTCTTAATAATGATCACTAGGAATTTTTCATTCCGGTTTTTAAGATCGGGGTTGGCCCTGCTGTCCTTTCTACCATCTGAGGAAAGGGGGCTGCCCCACGGCAGCACCATCTTGGAAGCCGAGAGCAGCCCTCACCACACCCCAGCCCTGCCTTATCAGGGACTTCCCAGTCTCCGGAACTGTGACATGTACCTCTGTCCTCTATAAACTGCCAAGTCTCAGGCATTTTGTTCTAGCAGCACAAACTGGCCAGCACAAAGCCTGCTGGGAAAAGTACTGAGAATCAAGATCTGACTGTGACCAGTTGGACCTTCTGGTAATTATGAGGACACTCCTGTGGTTAGCAATCCAAGGACAGGACTGTCATCCAGCTGTCCCCAAGAGTCCGCGTGCATGGGAAGAAAATCGGGTCTGTTACCTAAGAGGGAGAAGGATGTGATGTTCTCCTGATGAAAACTGGGCTGTTCAGCAGGGCTCTCATCTCCAGGGACGATTTCCCAACTTTTATTTACTTATTAATTATTGGCAGTAGTAGGGATGGAACCCAGGGCCTTGCTCCAGTTAGGCAAGTGCTCGGCCACTGGGCCGCACCCCCAGGCCTTTTTAATTCTTTTTAATGCACTTGGGCGGCGCCTGGAAGACCCAGCTCCCAGAGTCTGCCAGAGCAAGAAGCCAAACACCTCCGTCTGTCACTCCAAGGCTTCTGGCCAGATGAGAAGGGAGGAGTATGAGGGATGAGGAGGAAAAGCCACTTTTTTTCCAGAACCAGGGGTGTGAGAAAGGGAGAGGGACCCCACAGCAGCAGGAGAGGGGACCAGCCAGTGTGTTGGCTTCTTGCTCCTCTTGCGGCTCTGTTCAGGGGCCCCCGGGTCACGGCCCCACCTCCCACAGCTAGGGTGTCAACGTGTAAGTTCCCTTTATTTTTTTTTTCTTTAGTTTTCTTTGGGGTACGGGGAGGAGGGGGACGCGATTCCACCCATGACATAGCTAAAAGTTAATTTTTGTTTTGTTTCTCTGCCACCATGGGATAGGGGCTTGGGGTGAGTGACGAGAAGGACCAGATCAGCTGTCAACGAAGAAATGGCACGCTCCTCGCCTACCCAGTCATAGCAAGCATTAAATGTGCAGCCCAGACAGGTCGTTTGAGCAGATTTGAGCAGCTTTCTGAATCGGTGGCCTGGATTAGGCGTGGCCCCCGGAACAACAAAGCGCACGCAGTATTGGAAAATAAGAAGAAGGAGGGGGAGGGGGAGGAGGAGGAGGAGGAGGAGGAGGGAGAAGAAAGAAGAAAGAAGGAGGAGGAGGAGGAGAAGGAGAAAGAGGAAGAAGAAAGAAGGAGGAGGAGAAGGAGAAGGAGGAAGAAGAAAGAAGAAAGAAGGAGGAGGAGGAGAAAGAGGAAGAAGAAAGAAGGAGGAGGAGGAGGAAGGAAGAAGGAGGAGGAGGAGGAGGAAGAAGGAATAAGAAAGAAGGAGAGGAGGAGGAGGAGAAGGAGAAAGAGGAAGAAGAAAGAAGGAGGAGGAGGAGAAGGAGGAAGAAGAAAGAAGGAGAGGAGGAGGAAGGAGGAGGACAAGGAGAAGGAGAAAAAGGAGGAGGGGAAGGAGGAGGATGGGGAGGAGGAGGAGGAGGAGGAAGGAGATCCTTCAGACAGCGGGAGTCAGCACTCCTTAAGCGCATGACGTTCTCCAGCTCTGGAGCAAACCGTGCCCATGGACGATTTTGCCGAATCCTCACACAACCCCACGAGGCATTTCTAGTACATTCTCAGGCACAGGGAGGGAACGTCAACTGCCCGATCAGGCCCAATGCCAGAGCATCGCTGTGGGCCATCGCCACCCTCCCGTCCCCTCTCTCAAGCCACCAGCCTCCAAAAGCCTCAGAAAAGTACTCACTGCTGTAAGCGAGGGACCGGGGCCGAGGCTGGATTCGTGGGCAGAAAGTCCAGGTCAGTTAGCTCTGCAGGCCTCCCAGGAGCTTCAGAAGCTCCACTCTGTTGGAGCAAGGACCCCCTTGGGGAGCCACCATGTCATCATCTTAAAATTTGCTAGAAAAGAAATCACCTAAATGTCCACCAATAGTTTTTTTTAATTATTATATTTGCTGTTTTTAGATACACACGACAGGAGAGTGTACTTTGACATATATACGTGGAGTGTGACTTATCCTAATTCGGATCCCATTCTTGTGGTCACACGGGACGTGGAGTTTCACTGGTCATGTATTCACATATGAACACAGGAAAGTTCTGTCCCACTCATTCCACTGTCTTTCCCGTTCCCATCCCCCTCCCTTCCCTTCATTCCCCTTTGTCTCACCAATAAACTTCTACCCTCCCCTCATTGTGCGTCAGCATCCACACATCAGAAGGAACATTCAACCTTTGGTTTTTTGGGACTGGTTTATTTCACTTAGCATGATGTTCTCTAGTTCCATCCATTTACCAGGAAATACCATCATTTCATTCTTCTTTATGGCTGAGTAATATTCCATTGTGTATCTATACCCCATTTCCTTTATCTATTCATCTGTCAAAGGGCAGCTAAGTTAGTTACCAATCAAGTTTTAACTAAATAAATCATGGCACCTCACCTAGATCCACTCGGTAGTCATGTGAGTGATCAAGGCTGTCATGAGGAACCCTTAGTGACCTGATTAAAACATGAATAACAATGTTGTAGAACAGAATATATACATTTTTTGACTAGATAGATATTAAAAGATGTACACACAGAGGAGACCCTAGATTATAAATGAAAATGATAATAGTGGTCATTGATCTCTGGTTGATCCATGGAATTATCCGTTATTTTCCTTTGATTTTTACTTTCTTTTGCTTATTCATATATTCTATTTTTTCTTTTTTCTTTTCTTTCTTTTTTTTTTTTTCCAAAGATCTGCCTTACTTAATATAAAAGAGAGAAGGAGATCATTCCTGTCAGAAGGTAAAGACTTCTAACTAGGGAAGGAACAAATTCTCTTTAATTTGGGGACACTGTGCCTCCCCTGCACTGTAACAAAGCTCAGATCTGATGGTTTGTTTCCTTATAACAACGAGGTGAATCCAGCCTGATCCCTTAGGGCACCTCCTGCCTTCTCCGTGGGGACACTACCCCCGCCTACCCTCAACTGCTCTCCTTGGTCCTTGGGAGTGGAGCCCTCCTCTTATGGAATGGTCACCCCTCTAACATGGGACCCAGGATGGATCCTGATTGGTGTAAGCCAGCCTCCTCTCCTTCATGTGATTGGTGGAATCGCAGCCATGTGACCCAGATCTGACCAAAGAGATGTGAGGGGAGGGGAGCTGCCCTGGGAGCTCCTGGGAGAGACTTCCCTGCGATCTTCTTAAAGGAACAGTCTTTCCCTTTCTGCTTGGTGCCACCCATAGCTGCAACATCAACACTGCAGAAGCCACCTTTGGACCAGGAGAGATGTATCTTGGGGACAAAGTCTGTTCTCTGAAGGTGACAGGGCAGAGAGCAGGAAATGCTCTGGTGTCAAGGAGGCACCAGAGGGAATGTGCTTTGCTTATGGCCTCTGCCATCTTGATGGCTTCTGTTACTTGCAGCCCAAAGCACCCTAATTGATACGATCTGATTTCTTTCCTATCTTGCTTGGCTTACTTCAAAGTGCGAGTCCAAAGGCAGATGTTAACTGTCACACACGGGTTTGCAAGACTTTCATTCACGCCGTTTATGTCACCAGCCTTTGAATGCATGCTGGTTGTCCGTTTCTCTGCTTCTCAACTTCCACGGATCAGCGTATCTGAACCAAAATGTGGGGAAAAGACGGAGTCACTGAAGCAAAATGGAAAATGGAATTGTGGGGCGAGAGAGAGGAGCCAGGCCTGCAGAATTCTCAGTTCCTGCTTTGTCCCATAGAAGATCCTGGGAGGGGCTGGACTAGACAGACCACAGGCCCTTCATCTCCCACCTGTTGAGGTTAAGCCAGGGCTTTCCAAAGGTCTGGCTGTACCCCCGGAGATCTGCAGCCAGGGACTAGTCACGGTTCATAGGAGCATAGCACTTCGGCAGGAGCCAGAAGTCACAAGCCAGAGACGGTTTGATTCCAATAAATTTAAAAAGCCACGTGTTCCTAGATGGAGAATGGAAGGGGGAAGCACATCTCATTCTCTATTCTCCCTTCGACCTGCCTCGGTTTCTGCATTTTTTACCTTTAGCAGCCATTCATGTGGGTTCAGCAGCCCTGTCTCTGGCTATTCTCTCCAAGGAGGGAAAGAGCCCTCGAATCAGATCCCTTGCCTATTTTGAGAACCTTGGGGTGGGGGGCAGAGGTTGACGGGTGCCTCTGGGACCCCGGACTCCGCCTCCACTCTGCTCTTTCTAGCCACGTGTGAGTCTTCCCTCTCTGACGATAACCGACAGCCTCTCTCTGTTCTGTACTAATTCTTCAGTATCTGTGTTACTGAACCCGGGAAGTAGAATGTGCGGGAAAGAGAAGAAGTCATGTGGACGTGGGTTCGAATCCCAGCTCTGCCGCCGGCCGAGTGGTTGTAAGATTCATGGAGGAGGAGCCTGTGGCTGAGGCCCCGGGGCTAGCACGTCGCCAGCGCAGGGCAGAGCGCGCCAAACCGAAGGATGGAGACCTGTGGAAACCCGCCTGATCCCTGGACGCACAGTGGTTTCACCCTCCAGGCTTCTAACGGAGATGACACGGGATGACCCAGGTGGAATGCCCTCTGGCCACTTGTCACCATGCCTAAAATCTCATCCCAAGTCAGTGCTTCCCAGGGAGACATCAGTGGCCTGGGCCATCAACCAGGAGCCCACAGGTCACAGGCCGAGGCTGAGAGTCCCCTTGCCCAGCACCCCGGCCGTGTCCCTGCTCCACAGCATGGACATCTGGAGGCAAACTGGAAGCTGCTTCGGTCACCCAGATGCTTGCTCCGAGGATGCCAAACGTCTGCGTCTTGGGTCACCTGCGTGACCCAAGGTGGCCCTGGGTCTGCCTCTGCCAGAGTTAGTTCTCTGGGCTCCAGGGTCACGGGTGTCCAGGACACTCAGGCATCTGGATGTGCTCTTTGTGATACATCATCTGTCCCCAGCGCAAGCCTTACGCCCAGTCGGCTGCTTTATCCATGATTTCTAAGCAGAGGGGTCATAAACACAGGAAGTCTGTGGTCACCGTCATGCCAGCCAGACTCGTAACACAACCCTGCTCCGGAAGGAACGGCAGAACAATAGGAGGAGCGGGGGACACATCTGGTTCCTTTATTTCCAGGTAGCGGGGAAAGGAAAAGGCCGGGGGAGGTCCATGTCCCAAATGGAAACCTCCTCCGTCCAATTGCTCCCAGTTGTGCAAGGGAGAAATCGCAACCCCTCCACTCCAAACCAAGTGCCCCCAGGCCTCAGTTTCCTTCTCTGTGAAATGGGGAGAAATCATGCCCTCTCCAGTCTTCATCCATAGAGGAAAAAAAGTAGAAGTCCTTTGGAAATGGTGTATATTTTTTCTTTTTTTAAAATACATTTCTTGTTAGATACATGACAGAAGAGTGTATGTCAACATATATATACAAGGAGTATAACTGCCCATTTTTGTGATTGTACAGGGTGTGGAGTTTTACTGGTCATGTATTCATAGCTGAGCACAGGAAAGTGCTGTCCCATTCACTCCACTGCCTTTCCTACTCCCCTCCCCCCTCCCTTCCCTTCATTCCCCTTTGTCTAATCCAATGAAATTCTATACTCCAACCCCTCCCCCACTTATTGTGTGTCAGCATCCACATTTCAGAGACAACATTCGACCTTTGGTTTGGGGGATTGGCTTATTTCACTTAGCATGATCCATCCATTTATTAGCAAATGTCATAAAGTTGTTATTTTTTATGACTGAATAATATTCCATTGTGTAAATATGTATATATCAGTTTCTTTAGCCATTCATCTGTTGAAGGGTACTAAGTTGGTTCCACAGTTTATTGTGAATTGAGCTGCTATAAACATTGACGTGGCTTCGTCACTGTAGTAGGCTGATTTTAAGTCCTTTGGGCATAAACTGAGGAGTGGGATAACTGGGTCAAAAGGTGGTTCCATTCCAAGTTTTCTGAGGAATCTCCACACTGCTTTCCAGAGTGGCTACACCAATTTGCAGTCCCACCAGCAATGTATGAGTGTACCTTTTCCCCCACATCCTGCTGATTTATTGTTACTGCATTTTTGATAATTGCCACTCGACTGGAGCGAGATGGAATCTCAGTGTAGTTTTAATTTGCGTTTCTCTAGTCGCTGGAGATGTCGAACATTTTTTTTTTTTTTTTTTTTTTTTTGCTCTGTTTGTTCATCATTCGTGGAAAGGGTACATTGTGACAGTGATCACCACAGTCCTTGAAGGTCATGGCGATAAAAATAACGTCAGCTTCTGATCATCTCTTCACTCGACAGAAAACCGTGAGCAGCTTTTTCAGGCTCAGCTCTGCTCTGGGCGCTGGGGATACAGAGAGATGGGCAGGTGCTTACCCTGAAGGAGCCGGCCACCCGGTGGGGGGCAGACTCAAGGCAGCTAAATGCAGAAAGAAGAAAAGCGATCCGAGGGCGGTGAGCGCTATGGAGGAAAGAGAACGCGGATCTGCTGGAGAGAGGGGACCGGGCACCTTTGCCTGGCCTCTCTGACCCGGGACCCGAAGGAGGCGGAGGAAACAGCCATGCGCAGTCAGGATGGAAGAGAAGCAGCAGCCAGTCTGTAGGCTAGGGGTGGGAAGCATCTCTGTACCCTTGTTCAGCTGTTCTGTTCGATTCCCTTCGGTTGGCTGGAGGGTCGCCTGACTGCAGCCCACCAAGATGAAGGTGGAGCAGGAGGTGGTGGCCCATCCTTTGGGTTTCCCAGACGTGGAGGGATCCACAGTGGAGGCGGATCCGGCTGCGGCGGCTCGCGGAGTGGGGGAGGGGCAAAGGTGACATGCGGAGGGGGCGTGCGGGTTGCACCACCAGATGAACAAGAGCCAAGCACTGAGGTGGGGCGTCTCCTTTAACTCCCCGCCCCCGCAACCCCCGCGAGCTGCAAACTCTGCTCAAACCCATTGCACAGATGAGAAAACTGAGGCTCGGAGTGTGAACGAGTTCATGGGAGGTCTCCAGCTGATGTAGAGTAGACCCGAGCTCAGACGGTGTGACTCCTGAGCCTACCTGCTACTGTCACAGCCATCAAAGGCCCTCTGAGCCGGGGTGAGGCAGGGCAAGGCTGGGGTCGCCCTGGGATAAGCCCTGGAGGGCTGGGTCCTTCCCGGGATTCTGTCTCTTTGGGCAGACTCTGCCGGGACCACTCCCCTCCGAGGATTCTCTCCAACCAGGGATGAGGCTCCCAGACCTGGTTCTCTCCCACGGCCAACTGGCCAGGGTGCCCGCGGAGGTGGGAAGTCCTTTCTGCAGATGCCACCAATTATTTTATTTTTTAAAAGACTTTTACCGAGGCAGGACTCACTGCCATGAAGCGCATTCATCTCAGGAGCACAGAGAAATGGGCTTTTCCATGAGGACGCCCGGGTAACCATGCCGGCTCAAGACACACCCTCGCCCACCTCCAGGGCAAGCTGTGAAGGCCGAGTTCGTGCCCCAAACACATCACGTCCCTGCCCTGCAGTGATTTTGGCCGAGATCTGCTTCCCTTCCAGCCAGGATTCTGCTGGAAGCTCCCCGGCAGCTCGCAGCTCCTGGCCAGCCGCCCTTCAGGACAGGTCAGCAGGGAAGTCCCTGGGGACAAACTGAGACCTTGGCCAATGCCAGGTCCCGAGTGACTTGCAGGAGCCTTCGCCACACTTCCAGCAGAGGTCAGAGGCAGAAGGTCCCCAAATTAGCTGCACCCCCACTTCATGTCACCGTCTGTGAGCTGGGAGACGGGAAGGGAGGGACATGATAAAGTAGTGTCTTCCGAACTCCAGAACTCTAAGCTCCCCGAGGCTGCCGGGGAGTGACGAGCCCACCCGGACACCCTTTCCTTCCCCCCCGAGGACGAAGCAGTCCCTCAGATGACCCCACTGCCACCTCCTCGAAGCTTGACACCAGAGAAGGAAGTGCAGCCGGTCATCCTACTCCAGAGAGGAGTCTCTTTAGGAGGAGTCTCTTCAGGGGTCAGTTTTGTGTCTGCAAGTCACATGGGGAACCGGCAAGAGTTTTTTGAGACAAACGGGACTGGGATCCTAGCTTGATCACTCAGGAGCTGTGTGGCCTCGGGGCAGGTCACTTTACCTCTCTGAGCCTCAACTTCTCCATCTGTATATGGAGACAGCAATCGCCCTACCACAAAGATGGCTGTCAGGATTCAAAGAAATAATGACCAAAAGGGGTCGAGGCCACCTGAACGTGCCAGATTCATATCAGCTGCTACTACTATTGTTGTCACTCAAGTGTTACAGACCGGAGCTTCTTCCTGCCCGACCTCCTGGACTCTCCCCCTGCCCCCACCTGTCCTAGGACCAGGAATCTAGGTCAGTTACTGACTGACCTGGGAGTATCCCCATACTGGGGTAAGGCACTTCTGGAGGATTCCCCCAAGACAGAAGCGGGGGTGATGCACCAGGCTAAAGCCCAGTCCAGGCAACTGGAAATCTTGTCTGCGCAAATCCCCAGCAGCACCACCCGCAATGTGCGTTAATACGCCTCTGCTCCTCTTAGGTTAATCTATGTATTATTTATAGGGCTTTATTATGCGCTCAGAGGGCTCCCCGAGGAATGTAATTTGCGCTGGGAGGTAAATCTGAATCATATTTACTATTAATTTCTGTCAATAAAGCAAAGCAAGGAGACCTCAGTGTAGCAGAAATGGGCTCGGGTTGGTTTCCCACTAACCGCTCCCCTGAGAAAGCCAGGCAGCCTCTCCGTATCTCCCAGATCCATCGTCCTCTTCTCTGGGGCTCCACCCTCACTTCCCCAGCCCAGGGACCGTCCCTGCTCAGCTGGGGCCCTGGGTTCCGCTGCCTCTCCCGCCCGCTTCGCTGGGTCCTCTCCACCAAGCAGGCCGTGCCCTGTGCGCTCAGAGCGGAGGCCGCCCACCCTCGGTCCTGCCTCCACCCTGCCCACGCGGAGTGCCTGTCCCTTGGGCCCCTGGAACCTCTGCGGCCTCCCCCCAGCCCCTCCCCAGGAGCACCCCTTCCCCGCGCCCACCCTCCCTCCCCTGGCAACTCCAGTGCGACCTCCCCAGGGAGCGTCCTTGGCTCCGGAATGGGGTCGGGTCCTTGTAGAATAAGCGCCGCACTCCGCGCTGGGTCTTCTCCCCCGGGAGGCGTTGCTTGGGTTGGTTTGAAGGGTGAGCGGTCTCTCCCACTAGCGGCCGCGGAGATGGTGAGGACAGAGTGGCTATATCCTTCCTGCATGCCCGGTGCCTCCCGGGTTCCCAGCAAGGAGCAGGCAGTGGACGCACTGAGACCCGAGGGTGGGTGGGTGTTGGGAGATGGGGTGTGTGGGTGGACGCTGGGGTTGGGGTGTGTGGGCTGCGGATGGGGGTGGATCCTGGGTTGTTCTGAGCGGTGCCGAAGAGCCCAGGCCTGCGCGCAGGAGGCCGGGTCGTTCCCGCCCACCCGCCGGGTCTCGCTAGGGACTGAGGAAGCCACCACCTCCTTTGTATGCTTGGTTGCTAGAAATCTAAGTGATGACAATTTTTCCTTTACAAAATGTGGACTCCTTGAAGTCCACAGTTTTTGGAATGGTCGTTTGGGAATGTCCCCTGAAAAGAGCGGTGACACTTTGGGCAGGTGGCTTGGCCTCTCTGAGCCTCAGCTGCTATTCCGCGAGGTGAACGGGAGAGGCTGTGACAGAAACCTCCAGGACGACTTCGCCCTCTGGCTTCCATCTCTTTCTTCAGGGGAGGCTTTGTCCCCTGGGGAGCAGGCCAGCCGAGCCTGCTGAGTTCGCTCAGGGTGGGAGGAGTGACTTTCTGGTTCCTCCCTTGTCCCGAATACCACCCAGCAGCCCCTGTCCCCCCAGGGGTCCACAGCCCTGGGAGTCGGGCACCCCGACTCAGCAACCCAACCTGAAGGGGAGGAAGCGGAGAGGTGGCCGGGCAGGGCCTGGGGACCCCAGCTCACGTCCACCCAAGCCAAGCTCCAGCTGTGTTTGCGGATCCAGGGCGGCTGGGGCGACCTCAGGGCCCTGGCCTGTTAAAGTGGGAAAGATCGGAGTTGGTCACCATGAACCCTCTCTCCTCCCTCCCGCCCAGCCTGGCTCCTCACCCCACCAGCGCGGCCTGGGGCATCGGCTCTGCCCACACTCCTCCTTCCATCGGCCCTTCTGGAACCGGGGGCCGTGATCTCTGTGCATCCTCCCTGGACGGGGCTCCCTGGAGCACCAACCCTGGTTCCCGAGGGGGCGTGACCAGCTGGCCCGAGGCACCGGGTCACCCAGCATGAGTCATTGATGCGCTTGCCCAGCCTGGCTGGGTGGGCTGGAGACGCTCCTCTTCTTCCCCCTCCTCTCCTCTCGCTCTCCGCGGCCTCCTCTTCTCTCTGTCCCCTCGCCCTTCCTTCTCCCGCCCACCCAAGGACTGACAGAGCTCAGACAGCAGCCCTGGTTCCAGCCGGGCCGCGGCCTCCCTAGCTCGGCCCCGGGCAAGCGCCCTTTCTGGGTGACCCAGGTGGCTGGTCACCCACAGGGCCAGTCCCGGGCTTGGAGGCGTCTCCTGACACATGGTAGGTGCTTAACCAATGCCAGACGCCTTTCATGCCCGCGTCCCTGGACCCACCTGACCCAGGAGGCAGCCCTGAGACCGCTCGCTGGGTCCTGGCCCAGAGAGAAGGTGTCAGGCCCTGGGCGTGTTGGTTTCCCGTGGGCTGACCCCAGAGCACATGTTGGTGACATTTTCAATGACAGCACCAATTGGCTTTTCTAATGACAGCACCAATCCCTGGCTCCACCGCCTGGCCGGGCCTGCCCCACAGCCCAGAAGGGGCACCGTCCCTGTAGCCAGGAGGCCGGAGTGGGATGACCGCCTCTGTGCACAGACCCCCGCCACCGAGGGAACCTGGGGAGGGGACGGCATCTTTAAAGCTCCCTTTCGCTCTCAAAGGACAAGTTCCGACTCCTGGAAGCAACTGGAGGCCCAGCTGGGGTGGATTCAGAACCGCCTCGTCAGACTCCAGACCCAACAAGGACGGAACGGTGTGTCCCTCAGGAAGTTGATTCCAAACAGCCCGCAGCTCGGGCACGGGCCCAGCGCGAGCTGGACAGGACATCTGTCCGCTGTACCTTGGAGAACTGGCTTGACCACGAGGAGACTCGGAGGACAGAAAGCAGACAGGAGGCCAAGGGGCCTCTCGCCAGGCGGCTCCCGCCTGCTCTCTCTGCAGACCTGGGGCCGGGGGCTGAGGAAGGGAGCCACAGGGCCGGGGTGCTCATGGGCATCCAGGAAGCTGGAGGCCAAGTGCCTTTTCTTTGCCATTTTGGATCATTTGAAAAGCTTCTTAAAGGTCATTGAGATGTTCACATTGATCTGCTAAAAAGAGCAACAGTCACGCTCAAAACCTCACCTCTTGCCTGGCGTGGCGGCGCAGGCCTCTGCTCCCAGCTGCTGGGGCGGAGGCAGGGGAGTACAAGGTCGAGGCCAGCCTCAGCAATTTAGCGAGACTCTGTCTCAAAATACAAAATAAAACAAACAAAAAACACGAAAAAGGTCTGGGGATGTAGCTCAGTGGTAAAGCGACCCTGGGGTTCGATCCCCAGGACCACCCGGTGCCAAAAGAGCCCCCATGCCTCTAGTTCCTTCCTGACTCTGCAGCCTCCTTGGAAGAAAGCAAACTGAGATTCAAAGCCAGTCTCCCTCGAACTAGCTGGGTGGCCTTGGGCGAGCGACTTAACCTCTCTGAGCTGCAGATTCCTCCTATGTAAAAGGGAAATAATCATTGTACCTAACTCAGGGTCACTGTAAGGAATGAATATGGCACCAAAGTGCTTAACGTGAAAAGTGAGAAGTGAGCGCAGGCCAGGGTGTTAGTCTGGAATCTTCTCAGTAGATAAATTCTCCGTAGGGGACGCCCCTGGAGGTAGGCAGGGCTGGGGCAGATCTTATCTCTGCTGCTGAGTAGCTGTGCCTGACGTTGGGTGAGCGGCTTCCTTCCTCAGAGCCTCAGCTTCGTCATTTGTCAATGGGACAGTGTCACTTGCGGGATGAAGAAAGCCAGGCCACGAGGAACTGCTTGCCTGGCTCTGGGGACACGGTTCCGGAAGGTGGGTTCCAGCCTAGCAGCCAAGTCCCCCGGCTCCGTCCGGTGGCCGCTTCCCAACGCTGGGTGTGGGACAGTCCCCAGCAGGGCTGAGCCCCACCCTCCACCTCTGTTTCCCTCTGAGCGTCTCCAGCCAGAGCTGAGATGGGTGGGGCTGCCCACCAGACCCAACCCCCGGGGAGCAAATGCCAGGGGCCGGCACCCTGCGCCCCAAAGCCTGCAGCTAAAGGCACCGGCTTCACAGGGCCCACGCCTTTGCAGGGTCTTTACCTTTTCCGTTCCTTTCCCAGACCCCAAGCCCTGCCTGCAGGCTCCCTGGTCTTGACCTTGCAAAGACCAAGCCCTCAGGACCTGGTCTCCATCTCCTCAAGTTCACGGTCCTGGGCATCTGTGGGCTGCTAGGTCACCTTCCTGTGCCTTTCCACGTGCCCGACCCAAGGGGCGGCTGGAGGGTCGGGGTTTTCAGGGGACAGAGTGTCAGCTGTCTTACGCTGGGTCTTCCCCGACCTCTCCTGCTCACGCCAGGGGCTTTGGAGAGTATCGTGGTATTTCCGGGGTGCCCAGCAGGCGGCTGAATACCACAATCTTGTGCCAATCTCATCTCATGGCAGTGCTTTTGAGAATCCTTCCTCGGCTGCTGTGAGCCGGTCAAGGCTGGTCTCCCGTGGGGCTCAGAATACTGGTCCAAGGTCCACGTGAGACAGGGCCGGCTCCGGCCGCCATGCCACCTGGAGAAAGGGGTTCCGCAGCCCGGGTTCCCAGCTCCAAATATGGTTCAGCCCCACGCAAACGCAGCGAGTATCACGGGGGTGCAGTACAGAGGCGCCTGCCCCCCCGGGTCTTTGGCAGCCACGTCCCGGGCACCCCGGGCTGGGAGTGCCGGTTGCAGGTTCCTCTCGGGCGGGGCTCAAAGCATGCTGGTCTCCCTCTCGTTGATGGAAGTCCTCTCGTTGATGGATGACATCTTGGTAAAGCTGCGGTGGCTGGGGTAGGAGGAGTGGCCGGTGTCCTCGCTCAGAGCGTTGACCAGGCGCGAAAAGAGCGTCACCTTGAACTTCTTGAAGTCCTGACCCATGAAGACGTAGAGAATGGGGTTCATGCAGCTGTTAGCAGTGGCGATGGCGTTGGCCAGGGGCATGCCCAGGCTGAAGACCGAGCCCGGCACGGCGGTGTGGCGGAGTTCCAGCAGGTGGAGAGCGTGGTAGGGACACCAGCAGAGGAAGAAGGTAGCGATGATGGTCACGATGATCTTGAAGGGCTTGCTGGTCTTGGCCAGGCGGTTGCGCTGTAGCTTGCAGACGATGGTGAGGTAGCAGGCCGTGATGATGAGGACGGGGACCAGGAAGCCACACAGGAAGCGGGTGACGGTCACCGCCACGTGTCTGCTGAACCCCACGGGGTCCGGGCGGGAGTGAGCCGGCCAGGGGGAGGAGCTGGCCGCGGACAGGCTGAAGTTATTGAAGCAGGATATCTTCCCGTGGATGGCGGCTGTGTCCCGGAAGACGAGGGACGGGGAGCTCAAGAAGAAAGCCAGGACCCAGATGGCCACGCAGGCGGCCGAGGCCAGCCGGACGCTGCGGTGGTTCTGGGACCAGACGGGTAGCAGCACGGAGACGCAGCGATCGAAGCTGATGGCGGTCAGCAGGAAGACGCTGGTGTACATGTTGTGGACCAGCAGGAAGCTGCTGATCTTGCACAGGGCCGTGCCGAACGCCCAGTGGTAGTCCATGGCAGCGTAGGCGATGTGCAGGGGCAGGAAGGCGTTGAACAGGAAGTCCGCCAGGGCCAGGTTGAGGAACCAGACGGCGTTCACCGTCTTCCTCATCTTGCAGGTGGTGATGACCATCACCAGGCCGTTACCCAGGATCCCCAGGAGGCAGACGAGGCTGTAGACCACCACCAGGACGATCCTGGCCACCCTGGCTTCCGGCGGGGACAGCTCCTCCAGAACCAGGATGGAGTCGAGGTCGTCCGGGTACTCGTCCTCGTAGCTCGAGGAGTTGTAGGGGTCCCCCTCCTCCATCCTCTGCAAGGGAAGAGAGGAGCCATCAGGGAAGCGGCAGGACAGGCGGCCACCAGGGGCCCTGGCTCCACGCGGGGCCGCTTCCCGCTCTGCGGTTGGCAGACCCCTCTCCCCCGCACCTGGATCCTCACAACCGCTCGCGTGAGGAACCTGAGCCAAGGTTGCCCAAGGTCAGAAAGCTGGGGAGGGGCAAAGCTGTCCTTCAAGCCCAAGTTTCAGGGTCTCCCTGCTGATAGTCATGTTTTCTGCCCCTTTGGGATCCTCTCCTCTCCTACCGTCTAGCGGGGGAGGAAATATTCGCCAAAAAGTCCCCAAGATAATGGGGATAGTGCGTCCTAGGGGAGAGACGCGTGGCACCGTGACCTTGGTTCCGGCCGGGCTTCCGGAACCCGGGGCACAGCCCAGCTTGGCAGCCGCCCCCTGCTCCCAGCCGGGCCCGGGGCCGCTGGTCTCCCTCACAGACCCGAGTTCGGACCACGGGAGTCTCTCACTGTTCACTGCTGCGGTGTCCAACGGGGGTCCCCCGTCCGTCGGGGACAGCTCCCGCGCAGGCAGCTGGAGACCCTTCAGGGAAGAGGGAGGCAGCAGGAGGATCCAGGTCTGAGGACGAGAGGATGGAGCCAGCTCAGAGCCAGAAATCGGGGTCCCTTGTTGCTGTTCCCACCTGACAGCGGAGGCAGCGGAGGCAGCGGAAGTTTGGAGGCTGAGTAGTACTCAGCCGAGGTCACCGGGCTGGGATGAGGTGGAGCCCCGCACGGAGATCAAAGGCTCCGCCCAGATCAGCTCACTGCAGGACCCCACGCCCCAACCCCTCCGCTCCCCCAGCGCCTCTGAAGATGGAGCCCAAGACAGGGGCCCGGGAAGGGGAGGTGCGGAGGAGAGAGCACAGTGGCCCCGCAGGAGCCCCGGCCTGGGAGGGACGCAGAGAACACCCCTCCAGGCAGTGCCCGCACCACGAAGGCCGACAGGAAGCGCCAGGTCACCTTCGGTCTGCCCAGAGCTTTGGTTCCCTCCTACCAGGTGGTCCTGGGCCTCTTCCACACAGGTGTGTCGCTCTTGTTTTAAGAGATGAGGAAACAGAGGTTCAGAGAGGAGAAACCAAGCCCCAAAGCCTCCCAGCTGGGAAGCGGCCCAGTTGGTATTTGAACCTTGCACGTGACCTTGCCTCCAAGGACGCTGCCTCCGAGACCTCCCGAGCCCGCCAGCTCCTCAGAGGCTGGTCAGATGAGAATCCGCAGGATTCGCACCGCAGGATTAAGGACTAAAGGCCAGCATCGTGCAGTCACACACAGCTGTCATCTCAGCGGCTCGGGAGGCTGAGGCGGGAGGATCACAAGTTCAAGGCCAGCCTCAACAATTTAGCGAGGCCCTACGCAACTCAGTGAGACCCTGTCTCTAAATAAAACATAAAGCAGGCTGGGGGTGTGGCCCAGTGGTTAGGCGCCCCTGGGTTCAATCTGGGAGCAAGCCCTCAGTGAGGGGGTGGCAGCCCCGGGTGCACAGCAGATGAGCAGAGCGGGAAGCCAGGGCTCAGCCCCACCGGAGGCCACATCCCTCCACTGCCTGGCCCTCCCATCGTGACACACTGGCTCCAAAGCAGACCCTGGAGCCGGGCGGGAATGTCCACGGAAGCTTCATTACAAGTAAGGCCAGCTTTCCTGTGTATGACTTTGTCACGGGTCCTTATGGACTTGAGGTTCTGTTTTACTCCATGAAAGTCATCCTGTGCTTTCATTAAATAAAAGCAGTTGGAAAAGTCCCATCGAGGACGCTGAGATCAAGGGGTTCAGAATTTGAACTTCCATGTTTCCGCCCTCTGCAGGGTAGCCCGGGGCGTCCGCCAAGTGTCCCCAAAGGTGCTGGAATTGGAATAGACAGGATGCTGGAGCTGCCCTCTCCTGACTGGGCTTGATGGCCACTGGGGTGACATGCTGAGCCGATAGGCACCCCGACTGGCTGAGCCCTCAACCCAGGTGCCGCCACTCAAAGCCCAGGAGAGGCTACCGTGACTCCAGGAGGTGAGGACCCTGGTCGCGCGTGCGGACAGCGGGTGGGAAGCTGGGCGTGAACCATCACGTCGCCCTGCCCTGAAATTGTGACCTGTCCACGTCACTGGCCACCCCCGGGCAGGTCCTTGAGGAAAGAAATGGCCCTGTCCAGATTCCTTGGCCTCTCAAGGACCACAACATGGCTGGCGTCCCTTCCCACGGAAGTTCACAGGTACAAGGCGGAAAGATGCCACTGGACCAGGGTCCATCTCCAGGGCCGCGGGGAGCACGGAGGAGGGACGGGACCCAGCCTGGGAGCCCGAGGCTTCCTGGGGCAGGGGGGCTGGGGTTTGAAGGACCAGCGTCCTCTGGTGGGACAGGCCTCCCTTCCTCACAACCCTCAGCTACGCAAGCACCTCGCCCTTGCACGTGACCTGAATCATCTCTGAGTTCCTTATCACACTCGATGTCAGGCAAACGCTGCACAAATCGCCGTTATCCTGAATGGCGGGGCCCAGGGACGAGGGTGTTTTGGCAATGTTTTAACATTTCAGTTACTTGTATTCCACAATCGGGAAGCTCACGGAAAAAAAAAAAAAATCTGTGGCTAAATACACTTACTATGTGCGAACACATAGTTCACACTTATTTGGGTGCTCACTTTATGTCAGACGCTGCGAGACTCCGTGCCAGGCTCCCCACAGCCCCGCAAGGATACCTCCAGTTGTGGAGGAGGCAACTGAGGTTCAGAGAGGTGAAGCCACTTGCCTGAGGTCACACAGCTGGGAGGTCTGCCTCCAGAATCTGACTCCTAAGGATCCCAGGTGAAAAGGCTCAGATGCCCCCTGCTCCCCTGAAGGGTTAGCAGCCCCCCCCATCCCACCTACCCCCGAGCCCAAGCCTGGACCCTCCTCACATTCCTGATGCCCTCACAGGGCTGCCATCTCTGAGCCGACTCCCCTCATCTTTTGCCCACCATGCTGTGTAATTTCTGGTCAGCATTTCCTCCCTCCGTGGGTCCTTCACGAAGCCTCCTGCCCCGGGAGAAATGCCTGGGTCACTTCCTGGTCAAGGTCCACACTGTTTCCCCTGAGGACCCGGCTGCTTCCTCTTTCTTAATAACCCCAGACCTGCAATGATCACTGTTCC
Source organism: Sciurus carolinensis (assembly GCF_902686445.1). NCBI lineage: Eukaryota > Metazoa > Chordata > Mammalia > Rodentia > Sciuridae > Sciurus > Sciurus carolinensis. The sequence continues at coordinate 130,511,781 of NC_062220.1, forward strand.
CTTTTCCATGTGGCTACAAGGAAGCTCAGAGTCCCCTTTGCAGGTCAAAGGCAGCGAGTCCCTCAGCTCTGCTGGTCCGCAGGCCTCTGCCCGGGATTTGGTTGGTCCTGGGTCTGCGTCAGATCATACTTTCCACTGGTTTCAGTTCCTTGCCATACGTGATTGACGGGCTGCGCACAAGAGCCCGACACCCCTGAGTCCACTCGATGGCATCCGCTAGGGCATCCCGGGAGCGGCATTGTGTCACTTGCACGG